>NW_022712725.1:2821019-2840748 GCF_011630105.1 Anneissia japonica
TATATATATTCATTTTATACATATACACTCCTATACAACCCCTTCCTCAATCAACCCTCGTCCACCACAAATAGACTACAGATGAGATGGAATCAGTACATCAGAAACAGAACTTGAGAAGCTGCCAGACAGCGATTTTGCAGCTACAGACCAAAGGATCAATATCGTCAGCGAGACTCCACTTCCAACTGTTACGGTATAGACTATCAGTTTAGCAACAGAGTGGGTTGCATATAGTTATGGCTCCGACAACCACAATTACACTGCATTCATATTAAATAAATCAAAATTATGATTGAAAGAATTAATTATATAGGTCAATATTTCAAAATTGAGATTGTGATGAGTTATTGAATGTAACCGAGTCTGCAGGAAAGTACAATGTTGAGTTCAGCGATTCATAATTGATAGGAATTTGTACATTTGTTAGTGGGCAGACATTATCATATACGGTACCGTATTGGTTTGAAAGTTTAATTACAACATACAGTTGTCTAGCCTTTGACTGTAATTCAGTGACGGGTGACGAATTCAGTCAAGCCATAGCTTCATGGGCGAATATTCCTCTATACACTGAATGACAATATTCTACAGCCAGACCTATATAGTAAATTTACAATTCCTAATTCGTACCTGCATTAGGCCAAATAACAAAAAAATGTACTTGTTTAACGCCACCACTCCTACCTGAATTTTCTAGCAAAAATAATAAATTTAGGCCTTGAGGCGGGACTTTTTTTCAATTAAAAGAAAAAATGAATATTGTCCAAGTACTTTTTTTATATGACCTTATAATAATAATAATTACTACCAAATCTGTCGCAGACATAATATTATTATATCAATAATGATGACATGATAATTATGATTTGGATGATGATGACATTAATAATGATGCTACGACTGTCACTCAGCTGTTCTTATTATAAATAACATTAACATTAGGCCTATAAATAAATAAAAAAAATTATGAAAATAGAGGTGTTTACGATGAAAATGATGATGATACACAGCATGCCACAATAAAAATAATTACATATCAAAATAAATACTGGTAAATAAGTCAACAAACACCTGATTATATACAAATATGTGGAACATAACGAAATTATACGAATAGATTTAATGGTGGGTAAATTATATTCTTTCTTATATGTCTAGTTAATACTGTTATCTTAATACTGAAGTTCCCTTGTCTGCAATACATGTATTACAGAACGCATGCCTATAGAAATTTGGCAAGAATGAAGACAAGACATGTCCAAATATGCTGAATGTATTATAGATGAAGAAGATCTTAAAAGGCAACAACCTTCTTTTTTATTCTCACATGAACCTTCAAACGTCAACATACGAATACCAATAATGTATACATACCGGGGGGAAAAAAATCGCAATTTAGTCTACCTGTGGGGAGACTTGCCGCATCGCACACTTCGTCTTAAATTAAATTTAAATCGACTTAACGACTGTCAACAGTGGCCTATGGAGTCTTAAAAATGGGGAGGGGTGGGGTATTGGGAAAGAAGATGAAACGTGGGCGGCTCGACGATTAAGTGAAAGGGTTGTTAGCTCGCAAAATAAGGTGATACGGTATGCAGTGATTTGTTTTTCGCTTCTAACATATTCAAGGGGGGCGGGGACTGGGGATAAGACCTCGCCCACCCATAGATACCGTACGCCACTGATTGTTAATATGATAAATAGCATATACAGGTAGTGTTTCTATAATTATAATTATTATTTTCTTATATTTGATCTAGAAAATTCCGATCGACAAGCAGTGACTAGCGCATGTACTTTCAGATGGACCGCAGTTATCTGTTTAAACTACTCTAAATTGATGAGCTTCGATTCTAATCGTGATCTAGGCTAAATCAAAAGCGACTTCTTGACGACTTGTTGTAATCATTCGTTTAAATGTTTGTAATTGGCACTCTTGAAATATCAACTGCAACATCAGTACAGACGTGTATTGACGAGCGGACATCGAGCCTAATGTAATATACATGACAATCATCTATCTTCAAATTTATAGATAGTTGATAGGGCATTATAATATTAGTGAGTATGTGATCTGACGTAGTGTACGCGCTACGTACGACTATTGTCATTCGTTAGGGTTAAGATACAGTAACTGGGATTAAGATTCCCTCGTAATTCGCATACATAGCATAGAGAAACCAGGGGCGGATACAGGATTTAGCAAAAGGGGGAGGGGGCGCCAAAGTAAAGATGGACGACCAGCCAAGGTACGAAGCATCGAGGGCATGGGCGGATGGAGCCTGCCAGAAAAAAGGGGGATGTAATCTGCGAGCGAAGCGACCAGCCTTAGGCTGGGGGACAGGGGGCCGCCTAGGGCCCCCGGGTGGGTTCCAAGGGGGTGAAGCCCCCTTGAAGCCCAGCACATTTGAGGAATACCAGGTTGTATTGAGTCGATTTTGACTATCTAGCATGGTAGTTTTCAGTAACAAATACATAAAAAAAAGGTGTATGTCTTTTAAAAGAAATTTTAATATACAGGGTACGGTACCATACCGGTATGCAACTATGACATGTGTCATTAAATTAGTAATAATTGACCTGCTCACAACATAATCTTGACAACAAAGCAAAGCAAAGCAAAGGCACATAAATGTACACCATTTCAAAAGAGAAATTTCACTTCTAAAAAACATGATGAAGTTTCTCAGCAACATTGAACATAAAAATCACAAAATCAGCAAAAAGGAAAACTAATATCCCAAATCCATTAAAAAAGTCGTCAAACAACAAAATCCGCTACTGTATATTAACATTGAGTAAATTACAAGTGTTCTATTTCTCACCAAGTGGATTTATGAAGAGCACTCTCCTAGGGTGTTTTTGGTAGGAAAAGAAGACTTAAACAATGTGGGTGTAATTTTTTCTTTGCAAAAAAATAGAGGGGGGAGGGGGAGGGGGCGTACGCCCCTTACGTCGTCAAAGAAGATGTGCACACATCAGTGTACTGTGGTCACTGTGACCTCGATAGCCATTGCACAAAAGGTTTCCATGCTGGTGCAACTGTCTTTGTAGCTATGCATTGCGCGATATGACATAGAATCAACCTTTCAATTATCTCCAAAAAAAAAAAAAAAAAAAAAAATTGTGATATAAGGGGGTGGGGGCGTGCGTCGCAGGCGCCCCTCCCCCCTAAATCCGCCCATGGAAACTAGTAATTAGAAGAGTAAATTAAGAGTAATTGCAAACAAGACGCCTAAAGGCCAACTCAGACAGCGTCGTACGACGCAGCCCGACGCGATTTGTTGTCGCGTCGGGCCTGTGTGAGTTAAACGCAGACGCGATGGTTTGCGTCGGGGGCAGTCGCGTCGTAGAATATTAAACATGTTTAATATTTCTCACGATGGCTTAAGACTGTCCCCGACGATAAATCGGGTCAGGCTGCGTCGGCCGACGCTGTCTGAGTTGGCCTTAAGTGGTTGGCATGTGGACGTGTAGCAGCCAGAATAGGCTGAGCTGTGCTTGTAAAAGTGTAAATGCAGCGTATGTGACGATATCAGCACCACAGATACGGTAAGTTTGTGTGTAGGTTTATTCAAAATGGATATTTCCTATTCTTAATGGGGTTAGTAATTAATTATTTCACATTTATATTAGATATAATACGATTAAATTTATCTATTTATCAGCCAACAGGAAAATGATAGTGTGAAAAAGTGAGGCAGACTTGAGATAAATATTGATAATATACACAGTTCACTGTGTACTGGGCACGGCTGCGCTGCGAGTGTACCTTTTCGTAGTACGCACGAACGAGCCTGTCGGTGAGGTGCGTGGTAGCACGTTTACTTATATTATTCTTCTCATCTCGTAATACCGCACCAGCAACAATGTGTTTTCATTATAACTTCGTGATCATTTGTTAACAAACGCTTGAGTAGGAATGCCCTGGTTGTCTGAACCTACATTCAGAGCGACATACATATAATATAAATCAATAGCTCCAATTCCCTATGTAATGTACGTTACAGAAAGACTTCTAAACTCTGTGTTGGGTTTTATTTTTATAAAGCCAAATATAAATATTTTGAATATTAAGCTGTGTCTACACTATCACATTTTATTTGATAGTATGGACAGAGCTTTACGAATTACGACGATAAGTTGGGTTCACAGTAGTTTAAACTCGTTTTTAAACAGACAATAGAAACACTAAAGTACAGTAAGATAGGTTACATCGCGTTTTGTGGAAACGAACGTGAACGTATGGAAAATACGGATGAAATACATACGTACGCACGTACGGTCACGACGCAGCGTTGTTATTTTTATTTTTGTTTTTTATTTATTTATTTTACTTTTGTGTTGTTGAATCAATTGAAACAATCAGTGTAACATTCTCTCAGTGATTATTCCGACTAATACAGGAAACGCAACTGTGATGTCATGCATGTGTCATGTGACAACAGACAAGTCATGTCAATTTTGTCAGATTCAGTAACGATGCTCATAAGATATAAAATATACATTTAATTACGAGTCGGCCTAGGCTTCAAATACTTTTATCCATTAACCATTTATACTGCAGACATTTTATAGTTATAGACTCGCATTCGCGTACAATAATGTATGCGAATGCGTACAATTATGTTTATCACTATGTCTTGGCGTTCGCGTATATTAATGTGTAATTTTGTATCCCAAAAGTATAAAATGTATGTGATTAATAATAATTACCGTTACCTTAATGAACTGCAACAACTATAATAACTCGAGCATTAGTATCGCATTATCGTAAAAGTCTGCTCGATTTCGGTCGCTCCTTGAGAACGTTCAACCATAGAATTATTGTTGAACAGTCAGGTTGATCCATCTGTATAAGATTTTCGTTCCGGTACGTAAGCGTGTATAAAGAACATTATTTAGTTACGAAATTACACTCACAAAGCAATTGGCATGGATATGTAGAATGAATAAAATGTATATTCAAAAACACATGATGGTACCATAACTTCATAGCTCTCTTGAAATAGTTTGCTTTAATATAAATGTTTTGACGCGCCAAAACTTGCTTTGAAATCAATAAACGTTCCATTAAGTCTGGCTCCTTGTTATACAGGTTCCAAAAAATGACAGGTACAGTAGGCGCTCGCAACACGTGCCTTTGCTCGAAATCGCGTGTTTTAGGGACAACAATGTATTACTGCTCTGATTGGTCAGTTAAGTTTGGTTGATATTTTGGAATGTTTCATTGCAATTTGTCAACTTAAAAATATCGTTATAACTGTACCCATCGCATCTAATATACTCACCGCATCTACAGCATTTAATTTGTGTAAAGAGCAGTAGAGACTACGAATTAGGAACACAATAGACCTAGCTATCTTCAATGAAAGGCGCAAAATTTAAACCTACATAGTACGTAATTAACTTGTTAAGCCTTCAAACACGAAAGTATCATCCAATTACGTGTTATTAAAGCTCCTGATTAGCATTGCAAAAGAGTCTGATATGACCTTCCATAACACTCATGCATAATAAAACATTAGGCTGCTCTGTAACCATCTGTGAAAGAGAACTGTTTGCAAAGGAAAATAAAACCTATGAAGTGGAGTGGTGTTGAATTGTTTGGTGGTTAAGGTGCTTGCCTTCTAATCCCATCGTCCTTGGTTCAATCATGTAATTGCAGGACGTTTTCTCACGACGAAAGTCAACCCCACTCCCTTAGCCTCATAAAGAGACTTTTAAACGCATCATTATTTCATTTATTTAGGAGGGCCCTGAATATCAGCCGACCTTCTAGAATAAGCTTAAAGGGGCACTCTCTAAAAATATGGTTAAGAAATCGATACCCCGGGTTAAAATCCTAATAAAGTCATTCATACTCTGACATCTACATATTTATTCGCATTGAATGTTGAAAAGCAAACGGACGCAAAAGAACCATTAGCTAACACAAAACAAGCAAATAAGTGAGCGAACACTCAAGGTACAGAATATTTAAAATCGCGTTTAAACAGTACGCATGCGAGAAGAGCGTCAACTAATTGCATCGTTTATTTACAATATCTGGTTAGAATTAATCTCTGATGCTGAATTTATCTCGCTCAGAGTTGTTTGTTTAGCTGACTCTCATTTATAATTGATTTCATTTTTTGTCATAGAAACTACAATAGCACACGCTCGACAACGTTATACCTGTACAAAGTGTTGTATACAAAAAATGCAGACATCAAACATTGAAATGCTCTGCTATTTAGGCCTATGTTATCATTATGATAATTGATAATGAATAGTTTATCACATAGATTACATTATATTTTCTTCGTGTACTTAAAGTCACTATTATCGTTTCTTCATCATCATCATCATAATTTGTTATTAATATGATTATCATTATCACCATCATTATTATTAGACCCATCATTATTATTAGGCCTATTACTAATGTTATTATTATTATCATCATCCTTATCACGAGTACAGGAATACTAAAGAAGCAAGTTATAATGGCATGATAGCTCTTTGGAACATTTAACAGCAATACTGTGTGAACGCTTTCAAACTATCTACCTGCCGACGACAGAAGGAATTTACGAGACACTTTGTGGAATTGTCATTTTCATTGATCAACGATAGGTACTTCAAACACTCAAAGTCTTAACCTTACACAAGTTAGGATCTAATCACAGGCATTTCACAACGCCTCGGTCAATTGAAAAAGACATTAAAATGCAATTATATACGGCTGGCACAAAAGATAGCAGTGCGGTATTGCATGTATCAATATAGGCCTATACTTAATGAGAACTCAACCACGGCAGGTACCACGTTGATATAAGGTTTGGAGAGAACAATTACAGACACAAGCGTACGACGATTAATCAACACTCAATGAGATATCAAATTGTATATTATTGCTCTATTTTAATTCATCTATTCTATTGAAACGTTTGATAGGCAATTAAAAAAAAACTAAACCTATAGTTTGTGCTAAAATTACGTCACGTATAACCTCTCCCTCACCTCCACACGTATTTTTACATTTAAAAATCGACATTGAAAAATAATGGAGAAAGTATCATGAACGAAAAGTTACTTGAAAAAATTAAGCTCAAGAAATTGTCGCATTTTTTACCATGGGGACTCTACTAATGGTACAGCATTGATACTCATAATATCTCAATACCACAATCTGAAATCAATATAATTATGTAAAATAGTCAGTAAACTAAGAACTTAAGATAAAGTAGGTTAAACCAAGCCGACATTTTCACCAGTATCCCTATAGACCTTGTATACGCAGAGGAATACCTATTTCGTTAAACTGTGCTTAACCATGACGCTGGTGAAGCGAGCAATAACTGTAGTCTCATTACATTAAATTACATTGCCGTGTGATTTTTTTTCCTAGGATTTTGTCACTTATATTTTAAACTTAAGTCCTGCCATGGGAGTCCTTCGATAGCTTATACACATTTGCGTATATTTTGTTGTTCTCAGCTTTCCTATCTTTCATACCCAATAGTACACATAATGCCTGTCGCCTGTTGATTTACGATAATAGAGGATGTACCTTGGATGGCGATTTCACTTACGTTGGTAATTGTTTTTGTCACATTCTGCGAGATATGAGGATAGCAAAGCACGTACAAATCATAGAACCATGATAGTTAACGGGAATGTAAATGAACGGTCACGTTTTGAGGGTGCCAGATTGCCACACGGGGCAGCTGTTGACATTTGGCGGTCGGTCACAGGTGGCAGTAGATCGAAACATGTGCGATATACTGTTAAAATATCATTGGATTAGTTACCGAACTAATCGATTAATGAATACATTATTATTATTTTGCCGCCACCACCACCACCATTAACGTCGTCATCATCTTCATCATTACCTTCATCTTTATCGCCAACCATCATCATCATTATCATTATTATTATCATCATCATCGACGCATGTACTGGCATACTACCATGAAGGGTCCCAACTATTACCTTAAACGGCGTACGCCTCTTACAAAACGTGCAGGCCTCTGTGTGGCTTACATTTCCTGGCCCCTGACATGACGGTCTAATATAGGAACATACCCAGAGCTAAGCAAAATAAAACAATATAATTCTCGGTGATTTTAACCTCGCATTTTTTTTCTTTTTTTTTTGTTTTAGTAACTTTACGTGCAACATATTAACATACAATAAGGCCTACAGTACAATTCATGGGACCATGAATATAAATTTAGTAAAATTAGATTAAAACAAAGAGCTATAATAATGCGAAATGTCGCCACTGAACAGCGCCACAAAATTTTAATTTGTGTTTTTCTTCCCGTCCATCTGGAAAAGGTCATGTTGTAGTTCCTATTCCCAAACGACCTTCATTAATTGTACAGTATGAATGACCGGTACCGCTGGAAAAATATTTAAATTCACTTTTTCCTATAGTATCACCATTTATTGACCAGTTGCAATTTGCAGCACGAGGGGTACTAACTCTCTTATAAATTAGAAAATATATACTCTTACATGGAAGGTGCTCATACTTGTAGCCATCCTAGAATTATGTATTTTGATTTCTCGTCCGCATTCAACACTATATATATGTACATTCACACCTTTTAGTTGATAAGTTGATATGAATGTTAGTTATAGCTATCTCGGAGTAATCTTTTATGATACATTGAGTTGGAACAATCACATAGATAAAGTCTAAATTAAACAAATTAACTCTGAATTTCATTGCAGGAGAAAGATGCATACATTTATGTTCGCCAAGAAATTTTGTCTATTTTTAATAATTCGGGCATTGTAGGGTTTGGTGTTACTGTTAGGAGAGTCGAAGAAAGTCAGAGGTCTGTGGAATATGTATTCTTAGAACATGTATCCCGTTTTAGACCACCTGCAGTCTCTGGCACACATCGACATTCTCTATCCTTCCTACCCTAGGGCATTAAACAATTAAACACAATTAAAATGTGATTTCTTTTTTCTGTCTGATAACTTTTATTTCTATTTAACATTTTGTACATTGCGGGCAATGAATTTCCTTTTTAAACAAGTGTTTCGAAACTTGAATTTAATCTTGATGAAACAATGATGTAGGTTTTAGATTTTAGCCTTCATAGGCGTAGGCCTATTATTGGACCTACTTAACAATGAATAGTTCTGTTTACTTCAGAGCAACATAAATCATGGCCTCAAAAATGTTGTCGGCCTTTGAATATTCAATCACTACAGCGAATGTTAATATTAATATTTTTTTTAATAACCCACCCTCGGCTGATTTGAGAAGAAAATGTTTTATTTTTACATATGCCTACAAGGGCCTTATACGGTTTTCTCGCAACCAGGCCCTACAACTCGTTGTTACACCAGGCTAAGACTGTAGTATCATGGAGAAAATAAAATAGATATAAAATAAATATTTTATTTTCTCCATGGTAGTATGGTATATAAACAAATGACGGTCTACAGATGGAAAGTTTATTGTTGCAGACCTATAATACACAACAAATTCTATACCAGAGTAAAAAGCATATTCGTAATAAATGACATTGGAGTTGTTTACATAGGCACATTGTGACAAAGGCGTTAGAAAAGGGAGTACTTATTATGAATCACAGCTCCCTAAATGCTTAGAACTGAATACCTTAATGTACACTACCAGCACATAGTATCAAACGATCTCCTTGAAAAGACATTAGCCTATTGTTGAAGTTCTATCTTAATCCAGAGACTCGTCACAATTGTAAATAAAAGAGCCCAGTATGCGAATTTTCGAAAAACAATTACTGTAAAAATGCATAGGCCAAATAATAAGAGTAATTTTACACGTCATTATACGGCTCACGAACGACAGAATACCGTGTTAACAATGATGAATGATAAACAGAACCACGAATACGAGTTGATGTGATGACTGCTCTCCCGAAGTAATTACTCTAAACTGAACCATTACTATATTGATAAGTATTATCGAGGGACGAACTAACACGAACACCGGGCTCGACTTACATTAATCATATTTTTTAAGCTGAATATTACATCGTGAAATCAGTAGTTGCGAGGTCATTTATAACTGAACTAAAAACTGTTAAAAATGTATGCAAAGCCCTAGACAATTTTGTGGTGAGTGTTGATAGAGAAATGACAGCAAAGGAATGTAATTCATGAATAGGAATACAGGTTTTAAATTAACATTTAATTCAGACTATATTGAAATTCGCAGGGCTGTATCCTGGATTGGCATTGGGAGAGGGGATGCGCAACAGGGATAAGATTCCTCAGTGAGTCAAGGGGAAAGAACCGGTTGAATCGTAGCTTCGATTTTTCAATGATATGTCAAATTCAGTGCCCAAATACCGGCCTAACTAATAGATAGCTGGTCAATACAATGTAAAAATTTAATTTTCTTTTTAATCTTTATATTCAGTACATCCTCAACTGTGTTAAAAATGTGGACCTTTACTGATTTGGGTACTCCTGGATTTGGGCATGCCTTGCATTCAGATTGATGCCATATTTTGATTCAAATTGAATATGGGCCGATACTGTACTTGATTTCAATCCGTATTTGATTCAGACTTTATTTAGCTAGGGTATTCAATATATAAAATCCCTCCTTGACTCAATTTACACTGTACTTGATTCAAGTTCAATTCACCCTCAATTAACACACGATTCAAACTCAATCACACTTAATTGACTCTCAATTATTCATAGTAAATATATAATAATACTCATTAATTAGGCCTACATTAAATTCAAATTATATCATCATGACTTTTAGTAAGCATACTGTATTTACAGTCTCGATTTCATCATAGCCTACTGAACTTAACTAAGCTATAAAAAGACTTAACTCATTCCTTATTATATAATAATTAATCCATGACAATTGCACTTCTTTCTAAAATTTATAAACCAGTCTTCATATTGAATTAGGCCTATCTACTCTAAAAATATTCCAGTGTTTTCACATGTTATTATATATATTTGTTACTGAAACTTACGTTACAAGAGTCCCGTAGCTACGCTTTATAAACAGGGTCTCACAATAAGTGTACCGTATTGAATGTAGTGTAGGTGTTAGTCGTGACACTTTATGTTATTCTGTACCAGGATTTCAACCCAGACCTATGGGGCTAGAAGGTATTTAAAACTATACTCATGAGGAAGTGCAAAATAATAAGAAAAAAAAGATATACATGTGTAACCTTTTTTTGCCGTTTTAGGTATTGTACATTTTATATATTTTCATTTATAGGCATACTGTATGTCATTTCTTAACTCTGTGGGCAAAATATGTCCTACCGAGTGAGTGATTAGATTGGGACAAGTCAACAAAAACCTACCTCGTCCTTTCTTCTGAATAATTTCCAAAATCCGGGTAACAGCATCGTCACCAAACAGCTTTTTTTCATCCTTCGAATTGGCATCGATAAAAAAGATCCCGGGATACGGAAAGTTGTAATGAAAATTTTCATAAGCAGCATCGTAATCATCAATACTATCAGTATAATTTCTGTATATTTCAGACATGATGGGAGCGCAAAAGCGAGGAGGACGTGTACCCTCCTGCGTCAAGACAAATATAGTATTCCAATTGTAGAAGTCTAAAACCTTTCTTACTGCACTGGTGATCAATCTAGAGGACCTCAAATTTCGTGTAACAGGAAAAGTGGTCTTGTTAACAAAAAACCGCGACACACAACCTGGTGTTATCACCGGTAGTCTCCAGTAAGATATGAAAGGTTCAGCTCTGTTACAAACGAAGTCGCAGACAGGACCCAGATACAAATGCACGTCATGGCCGTACAGATCGATTAATTTAAGAGTACCCACTTTAGGATCACATTGAGAATCCTCACTGAAAATAGTAATATTACTTCTGGGCAGTAGGCTATGAATTTGAGAACTTGAAATTGCCAAATCTATACCAGGCAACACGTTATTCAATGAGAACGGGTACTCTGTAGAATTTGGAGACAAGATGCCTATTCGAATGTCCATGGCCTGGCAACTTGAAATTAAGGATGGCATCGCTATAAACGCCATGAATATAACTACATTCATCTTCAATCTCAGCAAAAAAGAAACAAATGAACAAGCCGTTTTATTATTCTGTTTATCCGTATTAATTCCGTTTTACGCACGATTTTCTCCGAGGGTACAACAGTTAATTGAGTGTAAAACACCTATGAATAGGTCTACGCGCATAATACTTAGTACAAACAATTACAGTGATAGTTATCCTAGAGCCAACGTCAGCTAACATCGACCGATCTGTCTAGTCAGTTAACTCGATATCCAAAGTCTTGCAGATTTTGGAGAGTGTCTCTCTTTGAACAGATATGGCTCCCTCATAGGAGCAAATCATCTGAACTAATTGTAGGTAGTCGCTTCCACAACAAACTGATCGAGATTGGAGAGAAATAAGCACTACAGTATTTCCGTAATGCAATCAGTGACAAATTGAAATTTATACAGTGAGCCCTCAACGTCCGACAACAATATTAATAAATGTTGGCTTACAATGATACGAACAATTAGGCTAGCACGCCTGAACACTTACTTTACACTATATACACAGTTACTTGTGGGTCACCAATAGTTCAAGCTTCAATTATATTAGTATTTATTGATAAGTACAGGAATTTGTCAGGTACCATTCACGACAATACGTACATCATGTCCGTGCAAGTTTCAATATCATGTTACTGTTACGATGTAATCGAAATATATAAATTTGCTGTGCCACATAGTTCTAAGCCCCATTGCATTCGGATTGTTGATCACTCCATTGAATATTGCCAATATGCATTAGGCTATAACAAATATGACACATTCAGCTACCGTAAAAAAAATAATTAATGCTTACGCCTATTGTGTAAAGCTTACTTTGGCGAGCGGTCGAACGAACCGCCCTCATATCCTGACAGACTTCCAAGGCAGGCTCTGGAGGAAACACAATTGATGTGTTGTACAACTGATTTTTATAAGACACAAAAGGCATATTTGACGAAAAACTCGGAAGCGGTTAATTAGATACAGAATTTTGAATATTTACAAACTTTGGGTAAAGGTGAAAAATGGTGGTTACACCCCTTTCCCTAGTTTTTAAATCTGTTTCTCATTAACCGCTTCCGACTTCGTCAATTATGCTTTTTGTGTCTTAGAAGAATCAGTTATACAACATATATATTTTCCCCCCTCTGGAACCTGGTTTTCAGATATATGCTTTTCCATTACTCCACGAACGGTTCATGATTCTTCATTCATCAATCATTAATTGTCTCTACAAGAAAAATTCCTTTGATGTCATCAACATTACAGTTAATTGTCTTCATGTTACAACGTTTAAGTTTATTGAAAAGTTCGCTCTTACCGATGCTTACACATTTTCCCCCTCTATTCACTTTAGTAAACTCTTTAATTCCCTCCAGTCTGACCAAGTCAGATTTTCTATGCTTTTCTCAAGCTACTCCTTTTATTTGAATCTGCAACAATGTTCCTAGACGAAAATGTTAAAATTCATTAAATCCGATTGTGTTTTAATTATTTTTTTTAATTAAAATATTGTATAGGCCTATTGTTATAAATGATATTTATTGTGTTGTATTGTTTGTGTTTTGAGTGCTGCCTTTGAGACCCACTCAATAGTGACACGTCTGTGTACTTTTGGGTTGGTAGCACTCTTTGTTTTTATCCTGATGATGACATAATTAAATGTCAAAATATTAAATCACGACACGATGGCGTGCATTTCGATGCTTGGAGTATCTATTATACTATCTTATCTGACATTAATCAGTGGACCTTTCGGTTTTTTTGTTTTTACTGTTCTTGTAATTTTGATGTATGTAAACCGAAAGAAATTTAAAACTGAATTACCGGACTCAGTCAGTTCACACATGCGGTAGGCAAATGCAAAATGTAACACTATCATTGGAATGAACCGACGATTACATAGATTTACCTTACGTAAACGATAACGAATACGAATACGTCATTATCATTATCGTCATTCGTGCATCAAACATTCTTGACAATACGAATCTCCTACGCTGTGACCATGGAGGAAATAAAATTTCCTCCATGCTGTGACTGACTATTGTAGAGGAAGTGTTGGCTACAAATTTGATGACGTAGCCGTATTCGTTATCGTTTTCCTAAACTTGCAAAACTCCCTAATAAATGTCCTTCAAACTAAAGCATAATGAAGTGTGCTCATTAAAGGTATATTCTGCTAATTCTACTAGATACTGTAAATCAACGTTTTTATAACATATATTTATGTTTAAGCTTTTATTTGTTATTCATATTTGTAATAATTGCAGGCCTAATAGTTTCTTTAATGACATGTTCGGTAATCTGTTGCCAAGTCATTCTTTCCAAGTAATAACATAATAATAATAATAATAATAATAATAATAATAATAATAATAATAACAATGATAATGATGATGATGATGATAATAATAATAATAATAATAATAATAATAATAATAATAATAATAATAATAATAATAATAAGAAGAAGAAGAAGAAGAAGAAGAAGAAGAAGAAGAAGAAGAAGAAGAAGAAGAAGAAGAATTTATCAATTTATAATGCGCAAATCTCATTAAAATATGTTCAAATGCGCATTACAATAAAATAGACAAAAATTCAAATTTACAGTATAAAGAGAAAGTTAAAATTATGGGAAGCTGGGAAAATATTGCTTCACAAAAAAAGTTAAGCAATAAGACTCAGATTGACAGGAAACAGCACACGAAAGTTAAAATTCACACAATCAGATCAGATATATTATAGGATAGCTCAAGATTATGTCGTCCTTATACAGCGACCTCCCGGACAAAATAGTTTGCGTAATTTTAAAGAGGGCGCCATCATCAAAACTATTGCCGAGGTAATAACAATCAACATTCAGAAATATATGAGAACCGTTCCAGATTTTAGTAATTAAAATTACATGATGTAAATACGTTCTACACAAGTCGTTGAAATCGAAAACTCCCTAGAACTATGGATTTTGGTAGTGGTAAAGACCAATGCATCACAGTTATCAATCACCCTCAGCAGACGCCATAGCTGAAGATTCGGTAGGGAACACTTTCGCATCATTTGCTACAAACTTTAACTATCGGAATAATATGTACAGTATTTATTTTCATCGTAATCTACTCTTAATACTTCGCACCCCCATGCATGGACCTGACATGCAAGCGGAGGACCCCGAGGAGGTGGCAGCCAATAGAGAGCACTCTTTTCTAATTGGGTCTGTCTATTTTAACACCAGTCTTAAACGAATTTCTGATTATAATTTTGGATGGTATTGTCCTAATTCAGGCTATTAAGACAAGTATTTTACTGAAACTGAAGTGCAATGAGCAAAGCGAGTTTTGGGCTTTGGAAATTTAGAAAAATTATTGACTTCAAAACTTAAAATTCATTAAAAATTAGTATTTCTTTTCTGTAAAGTTGATCTAAAAATTACATGTTGAACAAAAATATGAGTTTATTTTAAAATATACATAAGTATTCTTTCGTCTGTAGTACATACAATTTAATATCTAATGTAAACATTATTGCAAGTGGTAAAAATGCAACCATAGTGATGCAAGTGTTCAAGCTTCGGAGACTTCGGCATTAGACTAATTAATTTCTAATTATTATCTATCTTCCTTTCATCAAGGCCATATATTTCCTTTCTATAAATATTTCTTCTTACTGCACATCCTTCCACTTCTAACAACGTATTTTTCTTGAACACAACCTAATGAGTGCAATTTGTGCAATCTCATTTATTCTTAAAAGAAATTTAAAATGATTAATACAGTATTAGCGGTAATGACAATGAAAAATTAGTTAATTGTATAGTTGGATAAATTATTTTTCTTTTAGCTTAATGAATGAATTTTAATTTAATTAATTTTATTGTAATTCCATATTGAATTTATCCTGTAAATGTTATATATTGTAAATTCTTATATTGTAATTTTGTAATTTATCTATTTTGTAATGCAACCTATTTCAGCTCTTGCTGCCAGTTTGTATTTTTATATTTTATACCGAAATAAATAAAAATAAAAAATAAATAAATAAATGAGCATCACATCGATGTTTGTTTACACTTTTGCAAAGGTAAAACCAAGATATACATTAACAATCAACACGCTCATATGTATAAAACAGAAGACTTTTATATGGAATTTATATAGGCCTAACTACAATATTAATTTGATTACTGTACCGAAAAGGATTAAAATCCGACATAGTAATAGCAATACAATGGCGCAATTATATGTATCTATCTAGGGAGTTAATTAGATACCGGTACGGAATGTGACTTTCCGGGACATCGCGATACACATTATTTTATAACAAAAGCTGCCATCTGACCATTAAACTTAACGTTTTTTACAATTGTAGGAAGCATCTTTCTCTACAACTCAGAGTTGTGGACAAGGACCGTGGACATTAAACGCAGAACCGACACTTTTAAAGACGTCTGCTACGAGGAGTACTAAATATCAGCTGACCCCAGAGAAAGGGTTACCAAAAAACACAGGAAAAGACCAGGGCAGTTTACTGCACTGAACCTTTCTGTCGTGAAAAGTGCTATCTGTTATCTGTCTATAACCTATGAAGCCTGGTTTCCTTAAATCGCTACACTATCGCTACAGTGTTTTTAGTACAATTATTATTATTATTATTATTATTATTATTATTATTATTATTAGGCTATTATTATTATTAGTATAATCATTATTATTATTATTATTATTAGTATAATCATTATTATTATTATTATTATTAGTATAATCATCATTATTATTATTATTATTATTATTATTATTATTATTATACACCTATGTGTATTATTCTCATCTTTATCTTCATCATTGATCTACTATTTACTAGTATTATAGTGTACCGTACCATTCGTATATAATATCATTATATTAGGGCACATAGAAAGAATACTAACATTAATGACAGTTCGCAAAATTGGTCTATACTATTGTTTAAAGAAGCGTTTGCTACACGTAGGCTACACCCACTGCTTAACAATGGGCTGAAAGCTTCAAAGGAGTTGTTTTTGTAGGTAACTTTGATCAGTAGGTAAGAATGCTTTGATCTTTTAGTTTATTCATAGCTATGTCACCTACTAGGGGTAATGTTTTGATTGGTCAAACACTTTTGGTACTTGTGCATATAAGTTCGCAAATATGGATAATTTTTCATTCCTGATGATGACATAATTAATGTCGAAATATTGAATCCCGACACGATGGCGTACATTTCGATACTTGGAGTATGTATTAGGCCTATAGGCCTACTATCTAATAATATAGTATGTAGCCTAGTTATTGGCTTATTTGTGAGTTTATATTGAATGCAACACATAATTACAGCTTTTTATAAGCATTCTCAAACATGTACGGTATATGTGTAATTTTTGCCCTACCTGACGTGGAAATGCACTCGAACCCACGATCTCCAGATCACTAGCATGGCATCATACCTCTGAACCACCGAGCTTGCGCCTGATGGTCAGGGTTAAATTCGAGTCCAAGTAAGCAGCGAGTACTGCAGTGTTGATAGTAATTGTTATTGTCGTGATGGAATAATAGACAATAACTGGATTCGAGTCCCACCCGAGAACGACTTGCGATTTTGTTCGCAATTGTTTCAAATGTACTGAGCATTCGGTACATTTCCACGTCAGGTAGGGCAAAAATACACCTATTCCTGACGCAAATCCAGTTATTGTCTATTATTCCATCACGACAATAACAATTACTATCAACACTGCAGTACCCGCTGCTTACTTGGACTCGAATTCAACCATGGCCATCAGGCGCAAGCTCGGTGGTCTAGAGGTATGATGCCAGGCTAGTGATCTGGAGATCGTGGGTTGAGTCCCACCAGAGAACAACTTACGATTTTTTTCGCAATTGTTTCGAATGTACTGAGCATTCGGTACATTTCCACGTCAGGTAGGGCAAAAATTACACCTATACATGTTTCTCCTGACGCAAATCCAGTTATTGTCTATTATTCCATCACGACAATAACAATTACTATCATTTTCAAACATGGTGAAAATAACAGCTGTTATTCATGTAATCATAGTACTCATTGCCTACTTTAAATAGGCTATTAAACTATACTCTTTCAATAAAAATAATTAATATTTCTCGCAAATTATCCGACACATGAATAGGCCTAATACCTGTATGATTTACGTTTTTGCATAAACTTTTTAATTGACTGCTTATAGTAGTAGTGAAACGTCCATAACTCAGCGGAAGCTGAATAAATTAATTGTTCCATGCCTTAATAATATCTTAAGCCTATTTGCGAGAGAGTTACTTTTTTCAAATTCCACCACATAGGTCTACGTTATATCTTTAATCCTGCGTTGTAAAGTATAATGTCATCATCAAAGATTTCAAGTCACAGCATACTGTTAATAATGTTATAATGAGTATTCGTTATTATTAATGAATGCTCATTGTAACTAATGTATATTTAACAAAAAAAATGGAATTGTATTAAACACGAATTTTGTTTTCATTCCATTATTTATTATTATCTTATTAATATTTTTATTATTATTACTATTAGTCCTACGCACACTAATAGACCGTACATTCAAAATTAACAAAACATGGTTGGGTTTTCATAACGATTTAAGAAAACTTGTACTCACTTTTCAAAATTGTTATCCGATTACATTAATTAATAAAACAATACATAACTATCTGAACGCAACCTTCTTATTTCAAGTTACCCTATTACACAATTTTCAAACTATTGTCAACGAAAAATTAACGTTATGGTCAAAAATTATTGCTCTAACATTAATGTCAGACTTGCTTTCAAATCATATAAATTATCAATTTTTTTTAATGTAAAAGACTATGTCCCAACTAATCTCCGAGCCCGTGTTGCCTACACATTTACTTGCGCGAGACAAATAGACACTTAAAAACACGGATTAGGGAGCATTTAGTTCGGGACAAGTCATCACACATATTTCAACATCTTCAAAATTCTGTTAAATGTCAAAACATAATTCAGACTGTTTTACTATTCTGTTGACTCCGCCCACAATACTTATCAACTTAAAATAAAAGAAGCCCTTTACATTGCTTGGGGAAATCCGTCACTGAACAAACGACTCATTACAATATCACTCTCTCATTCTAATTCATTCTAATTCCTATATACATGACTTACCATAGTATTCTTGAGCTCTATATACATGACTTACCTTAACATTTGCTTGTTTCGTCTTACATCTGACCAGTAGTATTTAAACCGTTAGTATCATAAGCGTTATTACCTGGGCCGTGGGACACGTCGAAACATGTCGTTCATAATTTTATTTTTCATTAGATGCATTACTGCATTTGTGTTATTATTATTATTATTATTATTATTATTATTATTATTATTATTATTATTATTATTATTATTATTATTATTATTATTATTATTATTATTATATGCCAATATTATTGCAATTACATTTATCGCAATAATTTTAAGTTTATTATTATTATTATTATTATTATTATTATTATTATTATTATTATTATTATTATTTTTATTATTATTATTATATTCCAATATATATTGAAAGTCTGATATCAGAAATTGTATTTAATGTGAAATAATAAATTGATATAAATAAGAATGGTATAATATATATATATATATATATATGTAT
>NW_022712725.1:2841324-2864800 GCF_011630105.1 Anneissia japonica
TTATTATTATTATTATTATTATTATTATTATTATTATTATTATTATTATTATTATTCTTATTATTATTATTATTATTATTATTATTATTATTATTATTATTATTATTATTATTATTATATGCCAATATTATTGCAATTACATTTATCGCAATAATTTTAAGTTTATTATTATTATTATTATTATTATTATTATTATTATTATTATTATTATTATTATTTTTATTATTATTATTATATGCCAATATTATTGTTATTACAATTACATCTATCGCAATAATTTTAAGTTTATGTTTATGCCATCAGAAATGGATATTAAATATGTATTCTATATTCTGTAGAGACACATTGGTTATATTGATCAGTATAATCAACGCGATTCTTGGTTCAACGACATACTAGTAATTTTATTAATAGCTGATGTATTGTATAATATAGGTTTTGACATATCCCCATAGACTCATAAAATATCCAGTTCTTTGAAAATTGATATGATATACAGATATTGAGTTAGAAAGTTGATTCTTTTGTTTCTACCAAACGTTTCCTCCAAACGCTATAATTTCCATCGTTGGATATTACTATCACCTATTAACGTTACATAAGCCAATTAAGCATCACATTACAATCCGAAAGATGCAGAATTGGCTTTTAGGTTAAATTTTAAGTTATATTTAATGATACATAAACTTTTGTGAATGCTTCAAACTTAGGCTGACATTTCTGAAGTTTTAATTTCGACGCACTGTAGGTAAAAGAAAAAAGTATAAAACTACAAGAGGTCCGACTGGCCTTATATTGTATGCACATAATGAAATGTTAAAAGAGCACTGCCACAAGATAGGGATGCCCCATTAAAATTCGAATTGAGTTCGCTCAAAATTTGTCTTTTAAAGGACACCCTCTTCGTGGTAGTACTTTTTGAAATAGGATTACGTTCCAAGGAAGCCACGAGAGTCGGCCTCTTGCAGTTCTATTCTTTTTGGTAAAAGGGAATAAGATCATCTACAGCAGTCTTATACAAGCAGAGTCATAAACACGACCTAAGAACATTGAATTCACAAGCAAATCCACAAGTTTCTCTAACGGTTATTGACCTTCAGATGGTTTAGAAAAGTACCGGTACCTAATGAAAACGTATCATATAACTATATGATCGCGTCGTCAAACAATTATTATATAACTTGAGATGATGCTTGTACAATAAAAAAATACACACACACACCCACACGGCTAGATGGCTTTTTGAAAGGCAGCAAAGAGAACCAAACTGGTGAAGCAACAATCGCGTCAAAACAATCCCAAATATTTTGATTAATTAACAAAAGAAACAAAAAATACAAAACAAAAAACAAAAACAAACAAAACAAAACAAAACAAAGCAAAAAACAAAACAAAAACGGGAAAAAATTAAAAAAGTGTTCACAGACACCTTATGCTGCCAAATAAACCCTGAAACAGATTATTGATTATTGATGGTGGAGAGGTTCCTGCAGCACGGTCTTGACAACCTATACGCCTACATGCTTAGGCCAAAATTCGAATAGGAACGTTCATTAACTAAAGCCTATAGTCTTTTAAACACTGTCTTTATCCACATAATCCATTACATTTGTACATGTTTAAGGTAGATCTAAATGGAAACAAACATACTGTATTCGTCTATTAATTACCTTTTTATGTTACATGTTTACCGCCTAAATCTATTAAAGCGATAGTCTGAATAATTGATATGGATTTAACTCACAATATGTTGATGTAATTAGTCAGTGAATAGAATTAGTACAGATGAGAAAAACCAGCCAGCACAGCCAATACAAAGTTCTATTTTTTCGATTATTTTCTAGTTTATTACTGTAGATTGACATTGAACATACTTTAATAATTTAAATTATCAACACAGTGGTGGATTCGATGGGCTTACTTGGTCCGAACACTAAAGAGGGACAGTACACAGGGATACAATCCCCTACTTTTTTTTGCGTGCACATGGGCCATATTTTACACACGGGACCAACGGCTTAAACGTCTCATCCCAAAGAAAACTTTTATTTCAGTCCTCCAGCTGAAACACAAGAAAATGGAATTGAATCGGGTACCAAAGTGCAATCTATCTCCACGATTCAGCTAACACACATTGCCTACCACCAGTAGCTACAATATACTACTCTAATGAAAGTAGCAGACTTGGTTTTGAACTCAGTGGGGCTAGTAACCTTTCATTCTTCAGCACGGATGTTGAAGTAAGGGGAACAGCGGTAAAGAGGGACTTCCTTTTGAAAGGCAATCCGCGTTGTCTCGTTCTATCTTGGGCCTCAAAGTACTGTAAGTACACTGAGAACGTCACAGTCACCGTTAACATTACCGTTACTGTCATTGCCAACGTCACAGTCGCCATCATCGTCACCGTCAACATCACTGACCCTGTCAAGGTCATCGTCACCGTTGCTATCACGCCACTGTCACTGCCAAAGTCAGTGACAGTGTCACCGTCATCGTCACAATCACCGTCACTGATACCATCACCGTCAGCTTTATCTTATTAGTATGATACTTGCGTCCTATTTCTTTTAAGTGCTACTGTACACGTTACGATAACAATAATTGTCTTATATTATTAGCTGGATTTTCTTCAAAATGTAATAAACAGTCAATGAATGATATATTGATTTAGCAATGTTAATGTTCCGTCATTCAATGCTCAACAGAGCACTGCAGTCTAGACAAAAAATAATTTAAAAATACAAAACTCAGTGACTTCTTTTAAATATTATAACAGAGAGGGTAGCTGCAGACCAGCTATAATATAATCAGGGAACAGTGAAATTAAACTGTAATGTAATTTCACTGTTCCCTGATATAATTATATTGTATTAAATTGTAAATTTTAAATATAATAACTCTTAATTGTAAATATTAATATCCCTTAATAATGTCCCAGGTTAAATCCTTAATTACTTTTAAAAATGTTACTATAAAGGTTAATGCTTAGCCTTAAAATATTATATTGATCTTTACTATAATTTGTAAATATTTTCTATTGTATCGTTTATCTTACATTATTTAGAATTTTACATTTTACTTGTCATGTACTGTATTTTAAAAAAAAAAGTTGCAAAAAGAACTAAAATTAGAACCTAGTACTTTGAAAGGTGCCACAGAATTAAATTAGTGTTAGACCATTGAAACAGGTAGATACAATAAAGCAATTTGGTACTGTAAAATTTGGCTTTAGACCTAAATAACCCTGGTACTGAAGATGAATTCAATTATTTTTTTGACTTTCAGTTTTAATTCATTTCGTAAATTGATTTATTAGGATTACCAATTATCTGCCCTTCACTTTTGTACTTTTATTTGTAATTTTCAAAGGAATAGCGTATATAATATATAAAATAGTGATACATAATATATATATCAGATAAAAAGTAATAAGCAAATTAGAAAAATGAGGAAAAAGGCTTATAAATTGATTGATTCCATAATTTACCAGTCGAGTTACTTTATTAACTGCGCTTTAAACTATAAATTACTGTATTTGAAAATGCAAGCTTTTCTTTTTAAAATTTAAATTACTTGATTGCTTTAATTCACTATATCTATTTTAAGTAGATTGTACATTTTTTACGAACAATGCTTAGATTAGTAATTACTTTTAATTTTACTTTAACGTTTCAAAAGATCAGAAAAAATCAATAGTATTTAATTTAGCTGATTCGTCGGTTCACTTTATTTTTTATTGAGTAATATTAGTTTGAGTCTCTCATAAGCTGGCCTTTTTGTTTAAATGATGAGACTCAAAGAAAAGACCTACCCTCGCCATCATCACCACCTTGATCAGGATAATATTCATTACCAGAGGTCATTATAATCATTATATCATAACCTTTGAACACCTGTCAGTTGTAAGATGTTACACTTTCATTGCTCATTAAAAAATGAGTGTATCTGATATTGTAACCGATAGATATGCAGTTACGCATCAGTTACATAAAGTACTTTAAACAGGTGGTTAATGAGAATTGCCACATAAATTGTGTTTATACGATTAGGAACTGGTCTTCTTTTTAATAACCTAGACTAATTTAACACATACATCCAACTATTATTATATAACCTCTTATTTTTTTTAGTTTGGACATATTTTACGCATAATAACAAATATTGTGGAACAATTGAAACTTGGAAACATTTTTTGCATGAGACACTTTTGCGTAAAATCGAACTAATGTTGAATTATTTTGAAAAGTGGACACATTTTACATATAAAAACTATATACTGTGGACACACAAGTGGACCCATCCTTGAAACTGTAGACCTATGATGTCGATCCATCTTTTACAAAGTAAAGGTCCAGCCCAAAGGGTGACACAAAGACACACTGTACTCTACTGTAAGCTAGTACGGTATTGGCAGGTTGTTGAAAGATGTGCAATAATAATTTGTAAACGACTGGACTGAAGAAGCAATCTATTAATTTGACGTCTAATACGGGCAAAACTTTTCAGGCTTCTGTTCTTTCTTCATGATGTCAACAAACTGAACACATTAGAACTGATTATACAATTTTATACTATATAAAGTTAAAACCACATTATATAGACCTTCATGTTAACAACATTTGGTAAACGATAATTATCTGACACAGAAGCCTAACGGCAACAATCACATACCCATACACCTTACAAACAAATACGTATAAAATATGAGTATGGTGACTCCGAAAAATGACAGACGTGAGGCCATAGTTGATTCTACGTTTCGTTCTTTATTGGAACGTTGTCAAGAATGAATAGTTTAAGTCCAAAAATACTGACAAACATACCAAAAATCAATACAAGATAAATTTTGACCAATTAGAAAGAGGTAGGCGGAACATGGAGACAAATGATATTCTGATAAATAAATTGATAAACAAAATAAGATAGTGATAAACAAATGATTATTTTAGAACAAAAGCAAGTTAGCACTTATGCTATGTGGATAATGCAAGCTCTTTAGAGGCTCTGAGACCATAGTTTAGACTAGGCTTGTATCTTCTTATTGCTAAGGCTTCAGCAAATAAAATTTCAGACCAATGTAGAGAACCATGAATAATATTATTATTTTCAAATAATAAGGACTCAATAAGAGATTGTTTGGATGTATTGTCAGCCGTCATAAGATGTAGACCAATTATATGGTTAAAACTTTCACAACTCTCAATGTGTTCATGTACACTACTGTTTACATTACGAGAATGTTCAACATCTCGAACTTTTAAGCATCTATCTGTTTTGCCTATATAACTGTCGAGGCATCCAGGACATTTGAATTTATATATTAAAGAGCTACAATACTCTTTTGGCGTCCGATCCTTATTAGAAGTAAAATATGAAATTTGTTTGGTTTGCCAGAGCGTAACAGATTTAACATCCTTAGTCAGGTGTCTACTTATCTTTTTAATACATTTATGGATAATAAAGCTACCTTGCTTACCAATGAAAGGTAAGCGCATCCAAATGTTCGGCCTATTATCAACATTAATATTATCAGTTACATTATTCTGGATATTTAGATTAGAAAGAATACGATGGAAAATATACTTAGGGAAACCATTCCATGACACCAGTTTCTTAATCATGTCAACCTCTTTATCCAATGATGAACCAGGGGAACATATTCTATGTGCCCTGTACAAAAGGCTACGTATCCAAGACACCTTATGCACCCATGGAACAATACTCTCAAAATGAGCATATTGCCCTGTATGGGTACCCTTCCGATAAATACCCATAGTACCTTGCATATCAAAAGAAATATCAAGAAAATGAATATTAGCAGAATTCTCAAAAGACTTAAATGTGAACTTAATATTACGATGAAAAGAATTAAATAAATCAAGTATATAATTAAAATCAGAAGGCTTAGCAAGCAAAAGAGTATCGTCTACAAAACGCGTGTAGAATTGAACAGTGCCGTCATTAACCAAACCAGGAATTAACGATTGCTCAAGCTCAGTCGTGATAATGTTGGCCAAAAACGGGCCTAACGGAGAACCCATTGATACACCGTCAGTTTGCTTATAAAGCTGATTATTACAGGAAAAATAGATTTAGTACACGCATCTTTGAGAAGCTTACGTAAGGTATTCTTCTTTAGATCAGTTACTATTAATTTCTTAACATAAACCCTGTCTAATATTACATCAATGACTTTATTAAGAGGAACATTAGTAAATAAGGATTGAACATCAAATGAAACAAATCGATACCCTTCTGAATATCAATGATTCGGAATGTTCTTAATACGGTTAGCTGCATCAAATGAGTCTTTCAGGACAAAATCATTCTGGGTTAATGGAAACAACAGTTCAGCTAGAAATTTTGTAACAGGATAGTATGCCGTGCCTGTGGTGTCAATTATAGGTCGAAGCGGTGGAATAGAATCAAAATCCTTATGCGTTTTCGGTAAGCCATGTGCTCGCGCGGGCCTTGTTGATGTAGGCCGCATTCTTGCATATTCTTCATCATTGATTTCACCTCTTTTATGAATAGTTCTCAGGTAGTTTTGTAGGGTGTTTAACTGAGTGATTAATGATCCGTTGTTATACTTCTTGAACTTGTGCTCATCAGCGAACAGATCAGAAAGCGAATTGAGATAATCATATTTGTTTAGCAAAACCTTCTTTAGATCAGTTACTATTAATTTCTTAACATAAACCCTGTCTAATATTACATCAATGACTTTATTAAGAGGAACATTAGTAAATAAGGATTGAACATCAAATGAAACAAATCGATACCCAATTCTGAATATAAATGATTCGGAATGTTCTTAATACGGTTAGCTGCATCAAATGAGTCTTTCAGGACAAAATCATTCTGGGTTAATGGAAACAACAATTCAGTTAGAAATTTTGCAACAGGATAGTATGCCGTGCCTTTGGTGTCAATTATAGGTCGAAGCGGTGGAATAGAATCAAAATCCTTATGCGTTTTCGGTAAGCCATGTGCTCGCGCGGGCCTTGTTGATGTAGGCCGCATTCTTGCATATTCTTCATCATTGATGAAGAATATGCGTATAAGTCAAACACATAGGCTCTCATCCGATCTAGCTAATAGATCTGTTAAAATAGATACACACAATAAACAATAACTCTAAGATAAATATCGTGTTTTTATGTTTGCTTACAAAAATAAATAATATTATATTGATTTCATTTATTCATTCATTTATTCAGTCAAAATCAACATACAAATCACGGAAACTTCATAAAATTAATAAAAAGGGAAAAGAAAACAGAGTCGCAAATATTGCCTAAAACTGAGAACAGGTTAAAACAAAATGTATATTGAATAATAATGTAAAAACATTTTCATAAAATTTTTAAATATTACCTAAAATCTTTTAAAAGGTTTAGCAAAATTAATTGTATATACACCGTAAAAAGATCTTGGAGTAAAAAAATACTTTAAAAAACAATTAAAAAGCAGTGTTGTTAAAACGGTAAAAAAAGGTTTAAAAACCGTTGATTTGTAGGCTAGTAAATACTTCCATACTATAAATGGCAGAATTGTATCTGCTGCAACTAATAACTAAAAAGAAGTAAAAAAAATTGATATACAAGCAGATGAAGCCATCTAAAATTCTTGGAAGGCATACTACCAGGTTCCGATATAGCAATTATTTCGTATACCCTACCGTTTTAAATAGGTCATGTTCTTTTTAAACCAATTTGTGCACTATATTATAGATCTTCTCAGAGGATAACAAAAAAGTTCTTTTTAACATATATTATTTCTGCCATTAGATTAGGTTTAACCCCACACATTCGCTACATCTCCTCGTCTATGACCCTGTATTTCAAGGTTATATTTTAACAACTAGTGTAAAAAATATGTATTAGGGTGTAAAGATTTAACATTTTGGATTATAATAATTAAAGGAAACATATAAATACTCCCGAGACAAGTGGCAAGGTACAGGCCGTTAAAAATAATTACAAGGACAAGGAACGAAGGAAGGAATGATAAAACAGGGGTGGCGCCAGCGTGGTGGCCGGGGGGGGGGGCCTGCGTCGGGGAGAGCTGCACCCCCCCCCCACCAACCTTTCCGTCGGGGAAAAAAGCACAATTCGTAAAAAACACAATATTTTCTACATATTAGTAGACTCAAAATCGATTAAATAAGCCTTTGAAACCCCTAAATTGTCAAAATTTTCGGGGTTCACCACTTTCGAAGCCTTTTAATCGAAGCTCGACCACGCCCATTTTGCTTCCTGAATTTTGAAGTCTGACCCCTCGTCGGTGACCTCGCCCCACCCACCCGTCGGGCAAATCCTTGCGCCACCCCTATGCCAAAACCAAACGAACGACTAACGGTGCTGTTTACGCCCATTTCCCCCAGTTTTTGACTTTCTAAAATCTTATTAGCCGTTCCCTATTATTTTTCAGAAACCCTTCAATGTCTTACCCTAGCTATAAGTTTGTACAACAAATCAATATTTGCTGAAATAAAAATAGTTACCTTGCCGTGAGGGTGCTGTTGTCTTATAGTAAATTCAGGAATAGCGGTGCGAGAACAATTAACTGTTAAATTTCAATTAACATAAAAGGCTAGCTTATTTTCCTGTGAATTTAGATTTTAAAATATTGCGGGGCACGACTCCCGTCCCTCTGCTTAAGTCTGTCCAACTAGCCAATTTATGATTACCTTTTTAAAGGAAACCCTTTTTTCAAGTGAATGTATATTAATCATCACCTACTTTTAAATAAACGAATGGAACGTAAGAGCAGCAGTCCCATTGTTTATACATGTTATAAGACTCTAGACAAACTTGTAACATCCAGTTTGATGGATTTCAATTTTTTTTTTTCTAGATATGACTCAATTTATCAGTCAGGAATGGACACGCGTTACAAAGCTGGCAGTGTACAGCATGCAAACACGTCATAAATATTTACAACCACTATGTCAGATTTTGCTAATACTGTAATACGTTATGTTTACCTGTACGATACTAATTCAATTACTAAAACAAGTACTGCAAGTTACACCAGTTCTAGGGATACTTTTATCGGGTTCGCCTTTATTATTCTATGAGTTTTGGGGTTGACAAATTGTACGTAAGAAAACATAGATTATTGAACTTTGGTCTTTTGTTGAGCACCCTATACAATCAAGAAAGGTGGCAAGATAACAATGACTCTTGTTTTAGCAATTAATACAATAAACATGCATACTGCATGGTCATGGGTATACAATACTTCGGACCAAACCTATGGTTACTGTAGCCGAAATGTAGTACCACGACGCATCAAAGGCAGGCACACTCTGCGTAGACAACCGAAGTGTTTCGTGTTTCTACGGAGAACGCAACGCGACGAGGCGCGCACAACGGATTTTTTTTTAAATAATGACGACCGCCGTAGCAAGGAATTTTTCGTACGACGCGCGCATTGTGTGCCCGGCTTAACACGCGATTGCACGCACGGTTAGTGGATGACGTCTAAAACACTAAATCATGCTACGAGCTATTTTAGTCCAATTAACAGTGGATGCATTTTATAACAAATGCGAACCCACAACATTCTGAACAATTGTATACTATAAAACAGTACAGCCTCAATTACTGCATCAATATTAATCTGATAACAACATACCATCACACGTTCACACTCTTGGCATTGCCGAATGTTGTAGTAAAACACTTTTATCGTAAGAACGTTTAAAATTTCACTAAAAAAATTCTACATGAATAGAATCATTTAAGAGTAACAAAATAACTACTGTATGCTAAACAGATTAGGCTACTACGATCAATATCTTTCTGTACGTTTTTTTTAAAGACGAAAATAACATTGGTGGATTGACTGGATTGCACCATAATTATACATTGGAGTTCAGTGTAATTTCAATTGTTGAATTACTGTAATACCAACAATAAACGCTAGAAATAATAATTATGTCATCTATTAAATTGTTTAAATGTAGAACATGTAAAAAAAATAAATAAATAGTAATTATAATATTAATACTAATAAAAAAGATTAATAATAATGATAATGGTAATACTTTTATTACTAATGATAATAATAAAATTAATATAATAATTATCAAATAATAATAAGCAAATAATAATAAAGTAATGTGTAGGGATAGTTAACAGGAGTGTCCCCTAAATCCATGTTGGCCGTAGTGGTAAAAGAATATTAATAGGGGTGTCCCCTTAATACATCATCAAAATAAAACTAGAATCATATTCAACTAACTTTTGTAAAATTATACGACGTGAACTTTCTTGATCTGAAAAATAATACTGCATAAAAAATACGAACAATTAAAAAACTGACTACTTACTTCGAGCCTTGTTTTGTATATCCTTTAGACACTTGTCTATATGTTCCGGTTTGGGTTTATTGTTTTCAATTTTCTCTTCTAGATTACAGAAGAAACATTCCATGTTATCATTATGTCCTAAACACACATCATGCATTAATTTAGTTCCTTGTGCAAAAGTACTGTACGGGATAATGAAAAATATGCGACCGTAGTTTAGATACTGCAGAACTGAACGAACGCCCAGATACAGGTTAGGGAACCAACTCATTGCTTTTGTCATAGTTTTTGTTCGGACGGCATCCGTGTCCATGATTATGGGCACATTCCACTCCTCGGACAAAGCTGCCGAGTGCTCATTTCCATCCACACATACAGGCGATATTATCGCATAGGGGATGGGAGTGTGTTGATCCCATCGCTGTCTGCGTTCTATTTCCGTGAAGATAACAGTAGATTCCGTAAATCCACAGCTTGTGTTCATATATTCCATTGATAAATTTATTCCGTAGGGGGATAGTAACATATTTACCTCCTTTATGGCAATGTCGGCCGCCGGTTTTGCGTTATCAATATACAACGATTCATCTCCTTCTACAGGCAGTATTGCAAAAACATCCGCATGCACGTACGATTTACCCTGGACCGAATGGATTGCTAATGACACTACAAGCAGGTACAAATAGACCATCATCAAAACGAAGTTTAATTCCATTTTCGCAATAATTTTCTATTTAATTCCGTATGATAGGCGTACAACAAGCCGATATCACGCCAATTTACTTAAACTGTATGCAAATTTACTATCGCCTTTAGAATTGGAAAATCATATATAATTCTCTGAAAAATATATGTTGTTATTTCAAGGTACGTTAGCGATGCAAGATGGCAACTTTCCCACATTAAGCTATTATTATTAAGCGTTATCTGCTGTGTGACATCTACTCCTCAATGGCTCAATGTTTCCTTAAAACCAATTTAAACAGTATATGTATACATAAGCCCACCTATGCAACGAACACTAATCGTTATTATTAGCAATCTAACTTACAACTCCACGTGAACTGCAGACGGCTGGCTTTGGGCGAATTTATCAACTCAATATCGTATCGAAACTTTATGTTATTACATGATATCGTTCTTCGGTGTTACAGTGCGTTGATTAAACGACATTAGGATTATTGTACCGGCTATTTAAAATCTTGTTAAAAAATGCAAGCATTTGCAGGAATCCAGACCATATTAAAATAACAATGTTGAATATTTCCCTTGTTCGTAAAATTATCCACCGGAATAGACTATTGGTAAATAGATATTGTCCAAAAGCCCATTAGTAGTAATGCGTTGTATTTCAAATTAATACATCTACTGCGATCATACAAACCATGTTGCGATCCCAGTCTGCGAAAGAAAAAAAAAGATTTAATTGTTGATTTGAATCTGATATAGGCCACTTACCGTTCATATTCCAAACTGCAAGAAATAAAGCGTTCACAATCGACTATACTACCAGATCTGTATGAACGTCCTCCATTAATGACGTCATACCTTTCAACCAATCTCCTAACCACTGAGATTTTAGTGCTTCCAAACGAATACAGTTACTGTTATCTAAAGATCACTCATTAATTTAGCCACTTGTATACAATAATAAAAACGATATACAAATAAAATACGTTTAACGTTTAATATAAATAGCGATTATAAGTTATGGTAGCAGCGCTAGTTGTTTCACTAAAACTAAAATAAATAATACTAATAACAACGTTGTTATCATAATTCTTCTTTACTTATGTACTAGGTCTAATGATTAGGCCTAGGCTTACCCATATTTTTTCTAGTTTTCTGATACACATAAATTATGTTCATATGAGTTAAGTTACGGTACTGTTGTAATCAATTTTGAATGACTATTTCTTGTAAACGAATCCTATAAACATATCCATAATTTATTAATGACCGACTATACAATACGTGGAACCGAGATGGCTGAACCATGGTTGAACGCATTCAATACACAAATTGATATAGCCAGTGGCGAATTAATGTTGTTGGGAGGGGGTGGGATTGGGGAAGCAGCAAACTTTTACAAAATGGAGAAGAAATTATATTCAATATTTAATTATGGCAGTTTCATTCTCCTCATCTTAGAGGTGCTATAATCTTAATTTTTTTTTACCTAAGTCCCAACTATGGTGGGGCTGAGGTTGGTCTAGTTCCCCCTTTCAAAACTTTTTTTTTCCTCTGGGTTTTGATTTTTCACACTATCCACCACCCATCTCATAATTTTACAGTAAGTGGCCCTATATAGGCCTGCACCAAGTTTTTTTAAATCCCTGAAATTTGACTGAAGAATAACATGGATATAACACCGATCTTTGCTTACTTTTTATCAATGATGGATCCAGGAATTCGTAGAAAATGGAGGCCCATAGAGTCTTTTTATAGGTAGCTATAGGACCCGGGTATTCAAATTTTTAAGCTGGGGGCCAGTTGTAATCTGTTGAGAACAGTAGCGGGCCGACAGAATTGTATACTTCCATGTTTTTCTATGTCAGCCCCCCTCTCCATTTTCACTTTTAAAGCAGTGGATTCGAAATAGAAGGGGTCAGGGAAGAGCTCAGCCCCACCCTATATTAGGGTGGGCCCACTTTACACGTAAATTCAAATAATGTGGACTAATTTTTTTGAAAGTTGACCCATTTTATGCAAAATATGAGAATCTGGACCCATTTTTCAAAAAGTAGACTTTTGTGCAAAAATAATTTTAATTTTGTACAGCATAATTTAAACCCATTTCATAAAATGTGGACCCATTCTTTGTGGACCCAATAGAAAAATTGTGTGGGACTGTCCTAACCGTAGCTGGCTACGCGAATTGTATGTAGACTTAGTATTTTCTTTATAGTTCCCATGAAGGGGTCAGAATGTACTTATTCTAGTTATAAAATGTGTCTACCTTAGTGACATGAGTGAAAAGGGACGGATAAAAGAGGAGCAACAGATTTAACAGAACATTCACAAAGGCCTCGAGTAGTTTAATCTCAAATTAGCAATGATGCAGAAATACGCTCAACAACACATTAAAGTTGTGTTTTGACATTTTACTCAGCTCTCTACAGCAATTTATGATCATAGTGATTCATTTGTCATGGTCTAGTTACAACTTCCACACATTGGTATTGATGACTTTTAAATGAAATATGAATATTTGTGATTATTAAGAAAATATTTAAATTTACTGAGACGTTACAAGAACGTCATTGATTCTTTTTGTTAAGTAGACATACAGTAACTAAACACGTGTCATCAACACTCACAAATGCTTCAATAGTTACATTTTGCAAAAACAATTTAGACCACTGTTATATCCACGACCATTCGTGAACCGGTTTTCTGTAGGACAGCACAAGTCACATTAATTAAAAAGAATTTGACAAGAAAGAAAAATAGTGAGATTTTCCAAGTGCTTCTGGAAAACGAATGCTTCTTAGAATATTTGAGAAAAAAATCCAGTTACCTTTATTTTCATTAAATTGTGAATTCTCTGGTTCAACGACAGTCACGTTAACCATTTTCCCAAATCTACTTTTAAATTCCCCAAACGTCATGTGACGTGAATTGTAGCTTCAACATGTGAATGTAATGTGCGAGGCATTATACTTGTCTTGAGTGCAAATGCGAAAAAAAAACTAAAAAAAAAATTAATTCACATAAGTTCGATGAATCGTAATCCAGTTTGCTGATAGTCTGGAATAATTGACAGCACATAATTACCGTCAAGACTACCGTTATTACGGCCAGTAAAGTAGCCAGATATACACTAAGGAGACATGAAACTTTAAGCAAGGTTATTACAAAGTACTGTAATGCTGTTTCTGGAGCTTAAGATATTTGACTTCCAATTATAGGGTATTTACTTTCAAATTCTTTATTAACATGGTGTAATTTTTTTAAAAATTATTATTGTTTTTTTCCTCTCATGACTAATGCAACAACTCCGCTACTTAAGCATCAAGATCATTATTAAATTATAGATCACGTACACCCTCGATAGTTAGCATTTCCCGAGTGTAAATCAAATTGAACATGGCCAGCAATACGCGTTTGTACCGTAGACGCACGTGCTTACGTACGTTTGCGCTATCATTTTGTGGAACCTTAGCAGAACGTTTATTGGGGAAGTGCAGTTTCTGGTAGATGTGAGAGAAATGAAACATATAGCCTAGTATTATATTGTTCAAAGAAGTTCAAACAAAATAAATTAGCATCTAAGGAAAGATAAATAAACTCTATAGGATTTTAATAAAGCATATTTAAACAAGTGAATAAAAAAATTGAAAACAATATGGCTACACTCTATTCTTGTTCAGAGTAATATAGTGCTTTGCAGTGAGGAATGATTATAAATGTTTCAAGTGGGTTTTGTGACGCTATGGAAACGAAGTACATCTCTGAGATCCTCGGCAGCTGGTAATAGAAACGAGGAAATCAATTTCAACTGTATGTGTATAGCATTGGTGAGTGCAGAGCTCTTAATGTGTTTGAAGGGTTTAGTTACAATATGTCTGTGATTAAATGAAATAAACCTAGAAATTCCTATGGGATGTTGAACATAGATACATTCCTACATACAATAATTATGTTGAGTAAGCCCTTGAGGCATATAATACCAGGTAGCCTAATGTACAGGCAATCTTAAGAAAAAATTCTTTTGCTCAGACACTGAACCGGGGGATTTAGTGTGGTTTTTCTTCTGATGAGTTTTTTTTCTAATTGATACAGTTGTAGATAGTACAAAAAAATATATAAATAATGGAATAACTGGTTGCCAAACAATTTAATACATAAAAAAGAAGAGCTAAAACAGTTTAATAATAGGACCACATATTCTATTTATGGAGATATAGTTTATTTTAAATAATGAAATAACTAGTTATCAACTTCTTTATTCAGCCGAGAAAATGTGTGAATGTTTACACTATTATCCAGAGTCTTCTGGTGGATTAACTTTGAATTTGCATAAAACAATACTGACTAGCATCTGCTGTTCCATTTAATATACGTAACAATATTTCTAAGAGTTTTTTACACTGTACTGAACATAGAAATAATTGAGATAATTGACCTCATCAACTTACAAATACAAATTTAGTAAACAAAAAACACCCCAGGGATATATTTTGCAAAGAGTTTGAGTATAGTAAAAATAATGATCAGGACCAGGAGATTTGAAATTAGTATCCATCGTTATTTTAGAGGTGTTAATGTAAAGGCAACATGTTTTGAACTTTCAGTTAGAACGGTATAATTAGGCTAATCTAAGAGATTGGAATAAAAGGAAACAAAAACTATGTTATGCTTTGCAAGAACACATACAATTCACAAAAACACGTTACGGTTGTCATTGCATTTATTAACATATTAATATTTTTTGATATAGGGCCTCTGTTTCCTCACTTTTTATAGCTTGTTCACACTGCCTGTTCTTTTCAACGCAAAGCCTCCCCGACGGAGGGGCTGTAGCCCCTAGCACTCCCTCGCCCAGTAGCACCGCCACTGCTCTAGGTATCTTGTGAATATTTGGTCATTATTTAAAATAAAGACATGGGAATTATTATTAGAAATAAAGTTTTCGTAAACATGATGTAAACATACTGCTTGAATATAATATATGTCATAAGGGAGATAAAATCTACAAGCTGTTTTATATTTAAAATGTTCATGACTTAAATATTAAGCTAAATGTGTAAAAAACTGATGGTTCAGAGAAACAATAAAATGAATATCATAAACTCCCAAGAGAATGTAATACTCTTTTACAAATCAACATCAGCAAGAATACGATCAACACAGAATGCAAGATGATTTAATGATTCGACAATAACTATAACTAAATGCCACTAGTGAATTTTAAATTTAAAAAGTAAAACTGTTAAAAAAAAGCGCTTTAGACGAACATGTAACACTGTATAAAACATGCTTAATTTTATACGACACTTATTATAAACCTACCAATCACATACACTAACAAAAAAATCACTGGAAAACAATTAGACCTTTCAATTAAAATAACTGAAGAAAACTCAATCAATCCAATAAGCACTAACATTTTTTAAATGGCTGCACACTAAAGCCGGGGCACTCACTGTGTCTGACGGTCGTCGGCCGACGCGCTTCTATGAAAGACGGCGTAGCCTATGTTCTCACACGGCTGCTAACGGTTAGCAGGATTCGGATCCTGCAAACCGTTAGCTGCCGTGCGCTCATACGAGAAAATCCCGATCCGGATACCAAAAATATGATGATCAAATCACTGGCCAATAAGCGTAAATTGTAAACGCGTACGTGTGATTGGTTGGTGATAAAAACGCGCTCAACTTGCTAACCGATAGCGCTTGCTAACCGTTAGCGGTATCCGGATACTGCTAACGGTTAGCGCTAACCGATCGGGCGTTCTCACGCAGGTGTTAACGGTTAGCGCTAACGGTTAGCTCCCGATCCGGATACTAAGGCTCTCGCCTAGCGCTCACAGGTAATGGAGATTCGTCATACGCCAGGTCATAAAGCAGCTTTCGATTTGGACGACGCGGCGTTCTACGACGGGCAGTGAAGCGTGAAACCGTACTGCGAATGCGAATACATGGGGAAGACGTTCGTTGTGTGGATTTGGCAACGGGCTTCAAGCGATTTGACGTTGTGTTGACTACGGCAACGTGAGTTTTATAAATGCTCACTCGCTGGGGGCGCCTGCATAATTGATCACGCGATACGAGGAAGCGCGTCGTCCTGTAAATCGAAACAACTTTGATGTTGAGACGGGAAGTGCATAGTACGACGTTCATGGTTGACTGAATTCCCCGTCGAAGCGCCCCGCGTCGCCCATTTCGAAAGCTCGCTATACGCCCGTCGTATGACGCAGTGTGTGCCCGGCTTTATTATGCACACAAAAAGACGATCAGCAACGTACTGTAGGTTTATTATCAAAAAGTAAGAGAGTAGGTAAGAGACTCACACTACAGTACACCGTAGGCCTAGGGGATTTGCACAGATACACTATCATTATTACCTTACTGAGATGTATAGAATTTCGGAAGCCATACCGATATCGATTTGTTTTCAAGATGTTGCACCTGTGTATCCATAGGTTCTGATGCTAATGTCATAGCCGTCGGTGCACAATGACAAATTTGGTAGTAAAGAGTGGAGACCCGCTATCTCTATCCACAGCTACATGATTTTGAAGTTAGTTGAGGTCTGAGAGCATAATTATCATATCAACTCTAGCCCCACCATTGTTGGTAAACAACTTGTTTTGCGCATATGAATGTCCGGAAATAGATGCTGGCAACCTAGACCCGCTATTCCTTCCCCTCAAGGGGCAGCCACAATATATAAAGTTAGCATGGATGACAGTCTATGTTGGAAAAATGGCACCTCTGGATGCCATGAAATTGCAGCTGGTAAAGCTGCAGAAAATAATATTGTTAACAATTTAATTTCTTATCATTGCCATAAGTAGATAAATTGAGTTGCTTATTCCTCCAGAAGAGAAAGAAACATGAATACATGTAAATACATAAACCAAAAATGACTATAAAACACTGTAATTGTATTTACACGATGTAGAGGGTAATCAGCTATGAAATATACACAATATGCAATAAATAAAACACAGGATACTATTAGCCACACAAATGGACCTGCAGCCTACATGTTATGTACATATAGTGCTCGTACAATTTTAATTACATTTTCCTGCAAAGGTTCAGCCTGGAACGTTAACAAGTTATTTATCACGCTCTATAAGTTATACTATCACTAGAATTGTAAAAAAAAAAAAATAGGTTAAGTGCTTCTGGTAGGCCTAATACCGATTACACATTAATTTTAGTCAACATTCGGTATCACGGAGATAGGCCTACAACATTTAATTACTCATCTCTTAGTACCTCCGCCACGGGGTTATGTAGTCTACACAGTTGTCTGTTTGTTAGTAGGATCATCTGTTTAATACCTCCATGGAGGATGACGGGATCACCATACTAAATGGATCACCATAACATTTAGCGTAGCGGTACATTTCTAAAAAGAGTGTGTTGACCCTCTGAACCAACTAACAAAACAAAGTAAATATGTCCAAAAAACATAACGTTGCAAATGTGTCGACAACTAGCTCACGCACTTCACAGATAATTTATTTGTACTATGTCTAGGCCTATGCTTACTTTTAGTACAAGGGGAAATAACATTTCTTATTCTGTGTATTTATATATCTCAACATTTTATTCACGAATGAATGCATTTACTAAAACATATCTGAATCATCTGAAACTGAACATACCAGGACCAATACCGACATCCAGTATTATTATCTATAATTATTATTATTAATATCATTTTTTTTTTCAATTTTTGTTTGTGTCTTTATAGAAAGAGACTTCAGTGAGTCAAGTAACACTAAAATTATGAACAGAGTTGTTGCGATGATTTTTTAGTCCTCAAAGGAACAACACAGCTATGACCAAGCTCTAAATGTCGCTTAGATGCACACACTAAAAATTCTGTTTCATTGCGTTTATTATTTATCCATACATACTGAGAGCTTGCTCAGAGCAAGATTTCCAGACTGAAGCTCTGAGGGTTGAAATCAAAATAAAGCCGAATGACATCTCCATCTTCACCCGAACATGATGTAATCTAACACATGCGTTAGCAAAGAACAAGTAATCAATCCAATCAACGAAATCATTTGGAAAAATAAAAACATAACTCATAATGGAGAACTTTTATCTTAAATTTTTTCGATACTGAATTTATTGAAGCAGGAATAATATAACACTTCGAGATATTTATAACTTTGACCGAACACTACGGTCTCCACAAAAAGTAATAGAATGTGTTTAAAAAAACCGAATACGGTAATCACTCCATTCACAATAGCGTCCCTAATGTTTGGAAGGAACAACTGCTCAAAAGAGCCACGATTATTAACACTTTCATGGAAAATCATTCATAATATATACCCAACTAATAAATATTTACATAAAATTGGGAAATCAAATAATAAATATTGATATATGCAATACTATTGATGATACTAAACATCTATTCAAGCTTTTATTGTATAACGGTCAATTCCTTTGGAAAGTAGTTGAACATGTCATATATAATTTGTATTAAAATTAATATTACGAGTAATATAGCTTTTGAAAATGACAAAAAAAATAAACGAAAAACTGTAAATCATTTAATTGTAATATCAAAACTATGTATCAGCAAATTCACGTATGAGAACAATTCTAACCTAATCAACTTATACTTTTTTGAATTAAGAATTCGTGGATATTCAGTTCACTTTAATCAATGATGATGTCATGATGTAATGTGATCCTTCAGTGTACACAATGGTGGTAACAAAATACTATTCTATGATATCTACACAATGTACAACTTCGACTGTATAATAATGATGGAGTTTATTTAAATATACTGTAATCATTAATGACAGTAGTGGAAAGTGATGATAATAAATATGACAACAAAAAATGATAATAATTGTAATTGCTGTTATTATTATTACTTTTGTGATATGATCCATTCAATGTAAACATAACTATATCAACATCATGATATGTGAATGTTGGTAAAAATATCCACAGAACAATCTTTTTCAAAATGTGTATTATAATAATATATGTTATTCGGTCAAAATAATTAAGTTTTGTTGTTATGTATGGACTGGGAATGTACTTGGCTCAAATGTGTATGATGGATTAAGCTGTGTAGGTAGTGATAATAATAAGAATGATGATAATAATGGTAATTATTGCTATTATTTTTATTTTGTGATATGTGCCATTCCCTGTAAACATAATAATATCAATATGCTATTCGGTCAGAACTTTTTGTTATGTATATAACATCGTCAAACAACTGAACCTGGGAGTACACCAGATTTTTGTGAGTGATGTTATAAAAACGTATTTTTAATGAAGACACAACTGCTGCGATAATTAAAGTTGTGTTGTTCCATAAAAAATTCCAAAATATATTATAAAAACATTTATGAAATTAGACTTGCTCAATTTGAAATAACAAAAGTTGAATATAGAATTAGTGTATATATATATAAAAAAAAAAAAAAGTTTACCATAATTTTACAGAGAAAAATGATAGAAACACTTCCAGTCACTGGAGTGTTTTCATTGTTTTTATCATTATCTAGTATAAAAATCAGGGTACATTTTTTTAATTCAGTAATTTCTATGCTAAATTTAATTGTTGTTACAGCAAAATGTTAATTGCAACTTTATTTTTGGTCATTTTTAGGACAATATACTCTTAAGATAAGATTCGAACCACTTTTGGGCTTATCTACTAATAAGCCAAAATTAATGTTGGCTAATAAAATTGAATTAAGGAATAACGACTAGAAACGGTGTACAGTATGTTATATAAGCCTACAGGTGTGACATTCATGTTATGTTATGTAGTAATACGGAATGGTTGTTTCCGAGACAGAATGTCATGATTATTGACAATAAATTAATTTGAATCCAGAATCTTAACACGAATTACATGTCGATCATAGGTGTGAGTGAGATTTATTGAAAATCTACACGAGATCGTTTGATGAATATTGATTGATGATCATATGACATGTAGTTACAAGTTGTGATTAAAGTGAACATTCCCACTTCCAAAATGCACATACTACGAGAAAAACGTGAGTTTATTCCAATTCCATTAATAATTCACAACGTCACAACCGTGTAAATAACCAAAACACGTGGAAGTTGTATGTCTGACAAGTTCTGTAAATGACATGACTATTATTGTATTAACAATTCACTTTAAACATCGATTTTACATTCTGCATTTTACCTTCTTCCTGACATATTTCATCTGAAAAAGCGTATTTTAGCCAGGTACAGTAAATAGGAATTTCTATCCGGAATTCTTTTCTTCTGCGCAAATTCGTATCAATTTATACTTAAACAAATACCGTACTTGATAGTGATTAAATCGGTGCAGAAACACAAATTTAAAGTGTAACTGTGTAAATAACCAAAACATGTGGAAGTTGTATGTCTAACAAGTTCTGTAAATGACATGACTATTATTGTATTAACAATTCACTTTAAACATCGATTTTACATTCTGCATTTTACCTTCTTCCTGACATATTTCATCTGATAAAGCGTATTTTAGCCATGTACAGTAAATAAGAATTTCTATCCGGAATTCTTTTCTTCTGCGCAAATTCGCATTAATTTATAATTTATACTTAAACAAATACCGTACTTGATAATGATTAAATCTGTGCAGAAACACAAATTTAAAGTCCATTTAAACGTCATAGTTTGTCAATTTTTTTTAAATAACACCTCTTGCTCTCTAAGCGCTGGACCTTTCTAATAATATTGATAATAGGCTTAATAATAAATAGTGATAGGTCTACTAGTAGTGACAATAACAACTATAGGCCTATTATAAAGATATTAATGGTGTTGATAATATTAATGTTAACGATAACCTTTATGATGACGATGACGAAGGCGATAACATTAAAACCAGATAGACCACTGGGGCGGATGCAGGGGGTGCAGAAGGTGCGATCGCACTGCCCTAAATTGTATTTTAAAAATAATTAATGTATTGTATAGTTGATATGTTATTTTCATTATTATGAACATATTGATTTTAAAAAGTATGAGAGTGTGAGCGTGCAATTTCCGGACACCTTGAGGTCCATATTCTCAAAAGTATCTCACTTCAGTCCCCAAACATGGTGTGACAGAGGTTGTGTGAACTCCCAAGCAACCCCTACCGCCAAATCCTGTATCCGCCCCGGAACCGGCAGAGTCAAAGTGGTACCGGTACTACCCTGATACGATGTGACGTCAACATTTTCTTGAAGCCTATATTTATCATCACGTATGTTCAAAATGCAGCCTTTGACTAAAGACGTTTACAGTAGGCTGTAGCCGGATTTTTGCGCAGTGTTATAAATAATTCAGTCTTTTACACTATTCGAAAGGTCATGAGTTTCAGAGATTTGTTACACTGATACACTGATTGTGCCCTCAAGATACTTGCATCCAGGAATATAAATGAGTACCTGGTAGGATGTGAATCACTTGGAAGAAAGCAGTTAAAGTGCGATATACGATGTGCCCGTACCCAGCGCAGCCCCTTTCTATCCCAAGTCAGAAAAAAAAAATCAACATTTTTAAGACACTTGAGCGTGTACTATATATAAAATCTAAATATTACAAGGGAATATTAAATATTTACATTTTAAACAGCAATCTATTATTAATATTAGGCAAGTATTTGGGAATTGTAGTTGTAGGCCTAATATAATGGAAACTCAAAGCTGCGATCCAACCGGCTCTGCCTCCTGACCCCAGTTGTGCTATTTTTGCTCACCTCTGCACCCTCTTCATCTTCTTGGCAATCTTGGATACGGATCTCTAGGCCTATCAGATACACGTCTTGCTGCCAATTAAAGATATTCCATGTATAACCTAGAAATATTGGCCTATAGGCATGTGAACTACAACTGAACTACTACATGACTCTACAAAGTAGGTTAAATTTTCTGTTGTATGGCGATACAGGGTAAAATATTAAAATTACAATTATAATAACCACTTAAAAGTATGCTTACACGAACTTTAATAAAATTTACGTTGCGATTATTATTCACGCAGGCCTATTGTTTCGTAGCAATATAAAGTATGTTAGTAAATTCCATGCTTTAGACATTTAATCCAACAATAATCCACATTCTATACTTTGATTGTCTACACTTCCTTGGATGTACACGTGACAATCGCACGTAAAGCGCAGTGGTCAGTGAGCGCGTCTAGATCCAAACGATGTAAACAACTGGGGACCAACCACGGCCGCACCACGACCGCCACAGTGTAGCATCAGTTCTGACATGTAATCGATACATTGTCCCTTATCTCGCCTTATTCTCACACAGATGGTTAATAATGAAGCTGAATGATCAGACTCCAAACCATGACTTGTATTGAAATTTTCTTTGAATATTAAATTATATATATTTACACTGTATATATACTGTCTCTTATACACATCTAGATGTGTATAAGAGACAGAAATGACATGACTATTATTGTATTA
>NW_022712725.1:2865012-2877531 GCF_011630105.1 Anneissia japonica
CATGTTAGTTACAGTAGCTTCCGTATTTTATTCATTGACAACATTACTATTAGTTATTCTTGATTTCTTTTAAACTTCGGGCAATATGCGGTGCAAGCCCCATTATTATATTATTTAAAAAAAATGCCTTACCAGCATAAAAGACGAATACCTAAATCAATTTCACTTATAACATGTATCTGGCTTGGAGAAGATACATCAGTTTGATTCCGGTAGCGATCGTATCTTCATATCCCTTCATATAGCTGCGAGCTATGTTTTTGATGTCAATCATATTTATCATATTTAGACTCCAAGGCCAGTCAAAGTTTGCCGAACTACGGATTACGACGTGTATATTTATGTAGTGAATAAAATCACTACAACATATTATACCGTAGTTAACATTATTATATTCAACTGTAGGAAACGTTCTGAATTGTTGAACTACAGAGTGGGAAGATGGTTTGCTTGCCGTCAAACTGTTATTAATTACCTCGAGTAGGACTCCTCTCTTGTTTAAATTCTCTTGTAAATCCTTCTCGAAAGATCATACAATTTTCTTTTGCTCTTTCTTGGCTAAAAGTAAACATATTATATTTCCCAAAACGCAGCCGACCCTATTCTTAGATTTATGGGTATGTCGAGCTTTGGTAACTCAAACTTGCTTTACCTTTTTGATAAACATGAAAAACGTGCAACCTAACACTATCTTATTGGTGGGGGGAGGGGGTTCAAATCGTGCCACAATAAAGTTTTAAATTGAAACTGCGCATTCTAGATAGAGAAAAACATAATTTCTAAAGTTTATTTAGCTCCTAATAACACAATGGGTTCCATGGGATTCGAGAGCTCAGCCACAACCAAAATGAAAATTGTAACCATGGCGGTACAACGCTCTAATACACTGACAATCTGATGGTGTCGTTGCCACCGTCGTCACCAACGTCGCCTTTGTCATCAAAATCAACATTATCATCACCTGCCATTATTTTCATCCTCATCATTATGATTAGACCTATCATCATCGTCGTTATCATCATCATCGTCTTCATCAAAGCATTAGTATTGTCCTAGTATAAGACCGACTTATGCTTAGTATTATTATTATTATTTTTATTATTATTATTATTATTATTATTATTATTATAACAATAGGCCTACTAATAGGCAATCAGATGCAGCGTCGAGAACATTGATCATCGTTGTCGTCGTCGTCACCGTCTTCGTTGCCGTTGCCGCCATCGTCGACGTCATCATCATTTTTATTATCATCATTACCATTTTCATCATCTTTATTATTATTATTATCATCATTATCATTATCATCATAATCATAAAGACATTAGTATTGTGCTTTAGTAAAAGACCGACTTGTTGTTGTTATTCTTATTAATACATTATAATAATAATTTTGTTTCCTGGTCATATTCTAAATACATACGGTAAATCAACATGAACACATGCGTTAGATTAATTCAATCTATAAATCGACTTGTCCCCTATTGGCAGCGCATATATATTGCAACTGCTGGTCTCGGATATAGCACACAACGAAATGACAGATGCATAATTTAAACTTTCAAATATTGTTCATTAGACAATTAATCAATTGGTAATGAAAACAGTATTTTTTTAATGAATAAAAATGAACCAGGCATTGTGCACGTTCACGACATATTATTTTTGTTAGATAGACAATAGACAAACTATTTAATGAGCGAGAAAGTGTTGTGTGATTTAGCATGTGATTGTATCAATAAGTATATTTTTATTTTTAATCAGTGAAAAAAAAAATTAAACCGTATATTTTACCGTTTTTGACAATAAAGATTGAATTAAATTGATCACCTGAATTGGATATTAATAATATCAATGCCGTATTTGCTTTTCTAAATTACTTGAGTACCGGTAGCATATATCAGCAGTCATATGCAATGCCTTCAAAATTGTCTTAAACAGTATTATTCTTTTCAACAGTCTACTTAATCTCAGTAAGAACTATAATCCAACATTCTGGAACCTAACCATTAATTCATTTACCCCTCTCGTGTCATTTCATTTCTAGCCTTGGAGTTAAACTCGACGAACCAATTACGCACGACTACATATCATCACAGCTACAGTATACGATTTTAAATTAAACATTTACCTTTGATGTGTACCATTTTTCAACAGCTTCTGTCATTACACACGATTTTTATGTCATCCCGTCTATATCAATCATTGTCCACACTTACGCAATTTAGGCCTAGTTTCCATACGTTGCACTGCTAACCGTGTCTGACGCAATCGAGAATATTTCCTTTTTGACAGATGCAGGCCCGTAACCAGGTTCTTTGAAGGGGGTGGGGTTCTCTGGGCGTGAGGTCCAGGGTTGAAGCCCCGGTAGGGTCAACAAAACCCCCGAAGCCAGAGGTTTGTGTTCTGTGAATATAAATAATACTATAACTCCAGAAAAGAGGGGTTTGCTAGAAAAGGGTGGTTTGCCCGAACCATAAAAACCCTTCTGACTACGGGCCTGTGATAAATCAGCACCATCGAAAGCTGCTGGCGATGCGTCTAGCGATTTTATGAAAACACAACTTTAAACTCGTTAGGCAAACCCAGGCAACCCTATGAAGCTGCATTTAGACCGAATCCGATTTTTGGATCGTAAGGCAAAGGCCTATCGATCTGATCACAAAATCGAATCAGTGTGTAAGAATAGGGACGCTGGCGTTCAGCACTTCGGAAACGTTGTCCGAATTTCGGTTCGGATCCGATGTGAACGTAGCTTAACACGCCTACAAGTGTGAGCCACATGGAAAGCGTAGTAGTCTTACTAAAGGTAACCCCACCTTAAATACATCTTAAGTGGTCCATTCTACTTCAGGTGTTAAGCAAATCTTCAGCCGACGAGATTCTAGGGAGAACGCAACGGTACGACCGTCGTAAGACGCAGCAAGTGTCCGGCTTTAAACGCGTGCTTCACAACCTGAATACAGTAACTCTATTGAGTCATTCCATATGAATCCAACACACTTTTTTGCCCGACCCCCTTCAAATCGCCCAATATTTTGCATGTTGGGGGTTCTACCTGAGATAACCCCACAGTAAAATTTTTGGCTCCGCGCCAGCATTTTATGGTGAGTTAGAACAATTTCAAATTTTCCTGAGATTTGGCTAAAAAACTCACTCTCTGACAGACAACTGCTGATATCTCTCTTGAAATTCTGGTACCGTTGGATAGAGAAGAAGATTCTCTTTCCAATGATTTGCAACTCGATGATGTCCGGACTAGTGAGAATTATATAGGTCAAGTCACGTGACCTTGACCTTTGACCCAAAATATCACAAAAGTATATATCTCGATTTTTTGAAAATTCACACCTCAGTTAGGACACTTAGCCCACATGATGTCCCTAAATTTTCATTGTGGGCAAATGAAATATATTAGCTCTAGACTACATTTTGTGCCTAGGTATTGATAGTTTTACTGAGTTTCTAGGAAATCTGCTGATAGATTCTATAGAAATTAGCACCATAGTATAGTGAAAATCAGGTCCTCGTGACCATTTTACTGGGACCAAGGTTTCACTGCTGATTTAGCATCACTAGGGTATAAATAGGAAATTGAGCGAGGGAGAACCACGCGTATCTTCAATACGTTGAGTTTCAAGAGAGATATCAGCAGTTGTCTGTCAGAAGGAGAGTTTTTTAGCCAAATCTCATGAAAATTTTAAATTGCTCTAACTCATCAGAAAATGCTGGCGCGGAGCCAAAAATTTCACTGTGGGGTTATCTTAGGTAGAACCCCAACATGCAAAATATTGGGCGATTTGAAGGGGGTCGGGAAAAAAAGTGTGTTGGATTCATATGGAATGATTGTTTTTTTTACAATAATTGGGGAAATTAGAAAATAGTAAAAAAAAACAAGCAACCGCGACTTGTGTTTGCGTCAAGCTACTTGTCTTAGGGCCCGATGTGGGCTGTGTGACTGTAGGTTTACGCATTTGCAAAATCTCAAATCTATAGACTTTAGAGATTTTTTTTAACACTTCTCCACGTGTCCAGTTGCTCCTAATGGACGCAAGATCTCACTGACGAATCCAAGATTTACCCAGTGAAGTGGGGTTAGAGTGTGGGAACCGAAGGCCTATGGTCCAAGGATGAGAGAGGCGGGAGACATGGTCCGAGAGGAGGTTAAGGTGATTCATTACCTATTATGGGGTTATGGGGTCATGAGGTCCAGAGAGTATTCCTTGGAAGTTCCGGAGTTTCAACTAGTTTGATATCTATTCAAAATGGTTTGGAGTTGTTGGCCGGGAGCACCGCTTTCTCCACCCATGTATCCGCCAATAATTCTGCTCACATTCATCTCTTAAAACATGTTCGATGAAGTAATACCCTCAGATCGTATGGTAATTTTGTTTTGGTTCTCACGCACAACCATACTAATAGGCATAGCCCATTCCTTTGCAACATCACTAAACTGGACTTCACTTTCTGCAGACTGATTTTGGCTGATTAATTAAAAACAATGGCACCGGTACTAATTGTTTCATTAAAAAACTTGCTCGAAACTCACTTTCACCAATTACACACACAACACCATCAATAGTACTGTATACTAGTCTTTGTTGCATTTAAATTACGAAATCTTCTATTCAATATTTTTTAAATAATCCAATCTTTCTTGTCTTCCGCCTATCAACACATTTCTTGGAGAATGCATCGCAACGAGGAACGCGCAACGGTTCGTTTTTAACAACGATCGGCTCAGCCTGCAAACGATAATCAGTAGACGACGTCGCGTCGCCTAGGCCTTACATGAGAGCGAACGCCTAATTACAAAATTAGACGTCTGGTCGTATTTGTATTCCTCAATGTAATTAAATAATTACTTAATTAAATAACTAATTAATGTAATTAATAATATAATTCAAATAAAGGCAAAATATAGTTTTATTTTACAATAAAATAAAATAAATTAAAATAGGCGAGTAGGCCTATGTTACTAAAATATCATGCCAGTATCTTTGTAAAAGGAATTTGCGCGTAATGTTTTTAATGTTGGATCAAGGCCCAGCTGGATATCGGTTTAGTGCTGCAAAAATAGTATAATAAGTAACGATAGGCGAAAGGCAAAGCTCAATGTTTACGATATACCTACTAAACATTAAACTGCACGTTCCTTCTACTCGTAGATTAAATCTCTTTCATCGCTCAAAGGTTCACAATACGTGCCTGTATTCACGGTTCATACCAGTTCAATCTTTAATTGACTGACACTCGCTTAGGTCTTTCATTTCATATATAGACATACGGCTATGCTGGAAGTCAGACACCCACTACGAATCTATCCCCGCTCTATATGCAATGTAAGTGCTTGACGACACGATGCCGGCTGCTGATCTTCGCTCGTCGCGATGGGCGTTTTCTATTCAATCAAGGCAAGTCAACAAATTGATTCAATCGAGTTGGCCGGTCAACGCAGTGTATATTCTGAGAAGAATATTCAGTGTAAATTCTAAGACTGAGAATGCAATTTCTGGCCATCGCATAAATCTCATATTCATAAGTTTTCTTGCTTCAGCCCCACCATGGTTGGCAGGGCTGACCGTCCATATGTGAAAGTCCCTTCCTTGGCCTCTAATTCCTCGATCCGCCACTGTCATTGTTTTCGTTAATTTTGATATAATTTAAATGTGGTTAGGCCTATATTACGTTTGTGCCTAAAATAGAATTCACGCAATTGTGTTCTTTACAGACTGCAATCAATATGTGTACACACTCGTTGCTTAACTCAAAAAGAAAACTTTAAATATTCATTAATAATGTTTGTCACTGGTGCTGGGAAAAGTCATAAAAATGGGAATTTGAAAAGTGAATGGGACCCCTCAACTCACCCACTTCCGACGCCATTTATACGTTCTTCCAGGTAAGACATTTATTTTAGTTTGTTTTCTAAACGTTAATTATTCTTTATTTCATGTGAAGAGTTTTTGGAAATCACTTAAGGTCCGATTCGATTTCGAATTATGAAAAGTGTAGGCTGTGGCACCGAGACCTCTGACGATTACTGCCCAAAATTGTTTACAAAAACGTAATGCAATAATAGCATATTGACTACTATTGTATATTTTCGGAAAATATTTCAGCCGCTCCAAATCTCTTTCCTATTCTTCCTTCCTCCTTTATTCTTTCACAATTTTGCGTTTTTTTTTCATATTTTTCATAATTTTATACACTCACATATAGTCATTAGTTTATGCCTATTACTATATTATTTAAATATACAATTTTAATAGATAAGATTAATTTAACATGGACATTAATTCATACTTAAACAATACATTAAATTTATATATTATATATTAATATAATAACGTTAACGAATAAATAACAATAACTAAACCGTGTACATAATGTATCACTACTACAATAATAAGATTAACATTTTCAATCTTATAATCAATTTTATACAGCCGGTGTTATGTATTGACCTAGGCTACTATGGCTAATGACAGGTACGCTTTCACCATTAAAGGCTTTTTCTATGAATGGAATGACCTGTACGAAACACAAGCTCCTGTAGACCAAACCCAGTACCGTTACGATTTTAATCATGCGGGAAATATCCTCAAAATTCACTTATACCCCTTTTACACTGCAAGCAAAATTCCGGACGTAACCCGGGATTTTCGATTACCCGGGTGAAAATCTCCCGAGTTCTGGTTAGTGTAAACGTCAAAAAGTCCTACTCGGGTTACCAAATCTTCCGGGATAGACGTGCGGGACACATTCAGCGTAGGGCAGCCCGGGTACAACCCGGAGTCGCCAGTGTGAACAGCACCGAATTTGATTCCGGAATTAGGCCTTATCTGGTGCCTACCGCAGCTGTGCTCAGGTAGGCCTAAACTTTGCTAACAACGGGCTAGGTCTAGACACTTGTCAAATTAAACCCTCTACGCTCCGGTATAGGCATGATATTAAAACTGCTGATTTAATTCGCATAATTTAAAAACAATATGCAGGTACATTGCTTCAATATTGACAATTTATTGTGGCTTCGTGACGACGAGGAACTCGAGCGAAGTGATGATCACCATCGCAACAAAAACTGAGGGTGGTATTTGAACCCGGGTTTGTTGCCAGTGTAAATGGGACCAACTCGGGATCAACCCGGACTTTTTCGTTCGATAAAATGGGAAATGCACCCGGGATCACTCCGGAAGTAACCCGGGTCGATTCTGCCTTTGGCAGTGTAAAAAGGGTATTAGTTAGCAACGTTCAATGTGACATCTACCGTCTAAACTCAACAGTTAGGCCTAGGCGTCGAGCGTAAATTGGTTATATTGGTTTTCTACTCTCTCTTTACACTCAAATGACAACGAGCCTATCAAATTACACTATATTTAAAGTAAAAGTAAGCTACACTTACACCCATATTCTTAGAACAATCTAGTTTAAGTGCGTTTTATAAAATGACGTCATTTTATATTTTAAAAGCAAAATTCAAATAGAATGCGACAATCCCACGTGCAAATAACTTTTAATCGATACGTAGGCATGTTGCTTTTTTTCTAGACTTGAAGCCGACTTCCTCTGCTAAATACATAGGCCTACTTCTTGTAACTTACGCTAAATTGTAATGAATATAAACGGTAGCATGTGTACAGTAAGTCTGATGCATCATCAATCATCGTTACATTACAAATGTAATCATAGAAAAGTTGTATATTAAATATTATTCTTGATATGAACTTAATCGGAAAACGTGTCACAAGCTATAACGAAGTGAACACGTTTTAAGTGTCTATACACCGACCTATCTTTCTATAAGTCTTTGGAAAAGTTTCGTTAGCATTGACTTCACGATGACGACGGAACTCATTCAACTTTTGTACAAGCAATGCATTGGATGCCACTGGGATTCCTGATGCCACTGGGATTCCTTCTCCCACGTCCACCTCCAGCGATAGACCTGCTTCTGTATATAACTTTTGTGATGAAATTGGTGCTCTCTAGGCAGAATTATCTATACTTAAGCCGAATTATTGTGAAACGTAAAGTAAACCTAAGGCGGTGTATCAGTAGCAGATCCATGAATTCGAAACACTAGCGGAGGGCCATGGAGGGACAGATGAAGTGTCTGACTATCCTCAGCCCAACAAGGGTCAAAACTTGTACTGTATTACTCAGGCACCTCCAGATGGCCAGAAATTGTACTCTCAGACTTATTCCTCCGTGAGACTCTATCATTAAAAAAATAATGATTAGGGGTTTTTCCTCCTGAATCCACCTGTGTGTATTGTGTAGTGTATGCCACAGTGTACCTTGTCATTCATCCCATAGGCTCGGCTTCAGTGTTTACTGTATAATATTCTGCAACAAAATTACCACCAACACCATGAAGAAATAAGGATATTGACTAGTGATAATTAAATTTGAAGAGGCCCACATATAAATTGCTTGTTTAATATAATTTGCAGTAAATAGGTTTTTTAATTTGTCAAAAAATTATGCAGATTAAAAATTTAAAATATTGTGCACTATACGAATCTAATAATTCACGAACGATAGGATTACTAAAAGGTGGCGTTCGCAGGACACTCTAACAACTTCATGATTAATTTAGGGATTTTATAACATCATTGGAACTGAGATTAAAATTCAGATTTAAACTTGTGGAAAAGATTTAAATACAATTATATAAGGTAATTAGATAGCTTCGAACAAAGATATTGTAAATACAGACTGTAACTTTACACCGTTGACAGCTTGTTTATATCAAAGTAACATTTGATGTTTTGTGAATTCAAATAACATAGGGGAAATGATGGTATTTTGATCAAATTAGGAGAAAGTCAAATACAACTAATACTGTAACTTACCAGCAAAGGAGACTGATTGGTCACTGAGTATTGTCTGAATTCATAAAGTAACATCTGATGTTTTTTTTTATTATTATTCACAGAAAATAGGAGAAATGATGACATTTTTATCAAATAGGAGAATGTAACAGTAAAGAACGAATAACCGAACAACAAAGGAAATGAATCGGTAAATGTATTTATGAAATATTAAAAATTGTGATGGGACGGAATTGATATGCCTCAAAACTCTTCGTGAGTCACGGTGTCTCCGGGAAAACGCGACAGCCTCTCGCACGCCCACAATCAAAATCTTTCAGAAACTAACACCTTTCCTGCAAATGATATTTTTTAAAATGTTTTTTGACTGTGTTATTGTCTCTCTAAAGTCATCTGAAATTGAATGTGATGAAAAAAAAATAAAAGCTAATTCAACTAGACCTGGCTTCTTCCACATTAGGGCCCCTGCTTGGTATACAAAAATAGACAAACTCTGGCTATAAACTGAAAGAGAAGGTACTTACTACTACTACTACTTGTAGGATGAATTTCTGTTATTATTATGTCGTGTTAACTGTATTATATTGTTTAAATATGATTGATTGTACGTCTTCGGTGTCGACTTGCCGGCGTCGAACGTTTTATAGATGTCACTTATTTATTATTACTAAATAGAAGAAGACTTGAAAAATGAAATAGACCTGCCAACCGGCAGATGACAATGTAGGGGAATAATTAGTCCATTTTAAGTTCTTTTACTTGGAAAGCGCTTAGAAGCATTGTTTTGCATTAAACGCTCTATAAGACTAACATTATTATTATTATTATTATTATTATTATTATTATTATTATTATTATTATTATTATTATTAGTCAAAGTTATTACAAAAGTTATAATGTACTGATTGCGATTACAATGGACATTTCTACTATTATCACCATTGTCTTGTTACAAAGATGTTAAAGGTACGGTAGTCGATCAAACCATGATCAAACCATTGCACAAATGTAATAATTACTATGTTATGTTATATGGCAGCCTTGTGTTGAATATAACCTCAAGGTAAAATTGAAAACCAATCCATTTTTGGTCCATAAATTATTAGAAAATAAACGCACTTAAACTCTGGTAGGATGATTAATACCTAATGTATCTCGTGGACATGGACATTTCTACTATTATCACCATTGTCTTGTTACAACGATGTTAAAGGTACAGTAGTCGATCACACCATGATCAAACCATTGCAGAAATGTAATAATTACTATGTTATGTTATCTGGCAGCCTTGTGTTGAATATAACCTCAAGGTAAAATTGAAAACCAATCCATTTTTGCTTGTGTCCTTGGGCAAGACACTGTTTGTCTCTCTCCACCCTGGTAGGATGGTGTTGCATTGAACGTAGTAGGTAATTGTGCGTGTAAAAAGCCACATAACTTGGGATACTCCCCAGGCCCATTATCATTAGTAGTTGCTAAATACAACGGATTCAGCCGAGGGGGCTTGGCTTTGTATGTTAAAGTCATACATAATTTCAGCTATATTTCGTCTTTCAGTTATAGTTCGTCCTCGACACAGAGTGGGCCCTGTCACCCAGCATAGCAAAACACCACAACTCATTCCTCTATGGGTGACAACCAATGTAAGAAAAAAATCAGTTGTCCATGTGTGATTTTCTTTCCAAAATTAGGATCCCTGGAATATTTTCAATTTATGGGGTCTACACAGAGTGAAATAATAGGCCTAGTTATTATTATTTTAGCGGTAGGGATAAGGCCATAATCACAGAAAGAAATAAAAACAATTCAATGCCACTATTATAGTACTACAATACTGTACTTAGTCTGTGGATTTTCCAACCTTAATCCCATGAACAATTAATTATCTTACTGGAAGAGAAAATGGGCCTAAAATTAGAATTACAACTTTATTACAACAAATGCTGAAGTTAAGATTTATTACTTTTTAGTGTTTCACAAAATTGCCGGCTGTATTACACAAAAAGAGAAGGGGAATGGAATGTTGAATATTTAAATCAGTTAAATATATTACCTTTCCAATGTCAATGTCAGTATTGCAATTTGTATTGTATAAAAGTTATGTATTAAATAACTAACACTTATAGGTCCATATAGTGCAGATTCTTCAGTAGGATATATTTTCTATGAGTGGGGGGGGGGGCGGTGGGCTAAGCTGTCCGACAAGAGGCTTGAGTCTGTATGCCTGAGAAGTGGGAGGGTTTGTGGGATGAGATTTAAAAAAAAAATAGGGAGTTCTAGATGGCCGGAAATGGCATTCTACGACTGTGAAAAACATGTTTTGGCTTGGCGTTAGGCCTATATTTATTATTATTTTTTTTAATTTTTGGTTTGAATGCCCGACGAGATCGACCGGGGGCCACTTGACTTGTCCGATGGGGGTGGGGCTTAAGCCCCATTGTCCCCAGGCCTCCGCTGGCACCGCCATTGCTAGACAGACTGCTGCGGGATGCTGGAAGCACTAGTCTTGACTATGCTGAGGCCTAGCCAGCATATGCTGAGGCCTAGCCAGCATAGTCTATGACTATGCTGGCTAGGCCTCAGACTACTGAAGAGGCCTCCTGGTCCGACCTAGCGCGGGCTTAGAGGGGCCTAGACCTACACGATCGTCCATGTACTTTGGGCCCAATTATCTGGAAAAGAACTCGATGTCTCGTGGGGTCCCGATCGTCCGTCACCCGGCCGTAGCAGCAGCAGCACAAACACAAACTAAGTCTCAGCCCTCTTCCTAACACAACATACGTCACGGTGTACCGTACTCGCGCGAATAAGCGTCCGGGCGCTTAAAATATTTTTTTTGCACTTTTTGAGGGGCGCTTATTCGAACGGGGCGCTTATAAAAACAGAGTGAAAATTTAGGGGGCGCTTATGGAAATAGATGAAAATCGAGGGGTTCTTATGAGAACTTATTAAATTCAAGAGGCACAGTTTGAATGAAAAACGATTAAATAAGGACATCAGGAAATCGCAAATTACGAATGGTGCTGCGGCGGAAAAGATAATCGTCCAGAGAGCTAGAGCATGGCTTCTCATGACAAGAATGTTGTGAGTACAGTATTACATAACAGCAGAATAGCAGATGAAATTAGTGGTGGTGGTTAGCTTGTTCGCCATCGGTCGATTGAGAATAGCAGGACGGCATGATCATTGCAGGTTTTCTTGAAAACTTAGATGAGAATGTGTTAGAGGTGCAAATTGTCGGAAAAATAGTAGTAGGACTAGGCTATAGACAAATGAAAGAAGATGAAAGTTGGAAATATACTGTCTGTCCAGGGAGCTCTCATCATTCTGTCAAAGATAAATATCCTCACTTTGATATTGACAAAAGAAGAATGTGATTCCACTCCACACCTCAAATCATGCCAACATCCACAGTCCAAGGATTGATTGGGTTATTGAGGGGGCGTTTATTCAAATTAGAAGGGGCGCTTATTCAAACGGGGCGCTTAAGGAAATTTTCTCGTTTATTCGATAGGGGCGCTTATTCAAACGGGGCGCTTATTCGCGCGAGTACGGTATGCGTGATGTTTTTAGGAAGACGTTTCACCATACAAGCCACGCTCCCTTATTTATTTATTTATTTATTTATTTATTTATTTATTTATTTATTTATTTATTTATTTATTTATTTATTTATTTATTT
>NW_022712725.1:2877795-2882092 GCF_011630105.1 Anneissia japonica
CACGGTTCAATACACCAATAGGGGTGGGCTACAGGTTCAGTGAAGCGTCTATCGGAAGAGACGTTTAAGCCGTTGTTCCCGTGTACAACACGACTCACGTGCACGTTAAGAACGCAGAAACACTCTTCAGATCAAATCCAGGAGATTGCCCCTTGATGCACGGTTCAATACACCAATAGGGGTGGGCTACAGGTTCAGTGAAGCGTCTATCGGAAGAGACGTTTAAGCCGTTGTTCCCGTGTACAACACGACTCACGTGCACGTTAAGAACGCAGAAACACTCTTCAGATCAAATCCAGGAGATTTCCCCTTGATGCACGGTTCAATACACGAACAGGGGTGGGCTGCACTACGACTTCGGTAGGTTAACAAGTCCCAGTCAAAGAAAGTTTTTAAATTCCATTATTATATAAACCATATAATTGGTATTCAGGGAAAGTGTTCAGAAAAACTATAAAATTAAATTTAATTAGTTTATATACGAAAATCACGGTTGAGATTGTGTCAAGGAACAGACAAATATTTTGGCCTAGGGCCTATGTTTTTTTTATATATAATTCTGTAGCTTACGTCAATCATGTAGACCTACGCTTTATACTAAGTACATTATCAACTACAATAACTACTAGAACTATGATTAAATGAAAATACATTATTAATCAGTATATACATTTCACACTGTTCCAATGATAAATATCATTTTAGAAAGGTTAAGTAGGTCAGTCATGAATTATGATTCATAAGAGACCTTCCAGAGAGTCACATTATATATCATTATAATATATTGAAGTCTGAAACATTATAGAGTATCTACCTCATGTGTTAAAGACTAGGCACTAGAGTTGTTAATTATTAAAGGTCTCTAGTAGTATATTTATTACCGCTTATAACGACCCCCTTTGACACAAATTATTTACGAGTCTGCATAGATCTATAGTACATAATTGTAAGTAGGCTTACTTTCTTACTTTTAAGATATTATTAGAATAAACGCCTAAGCAGCATTAACATGTTCAGTTTGGTCAATCTAGGTCTATTTGATAGATCTGTTTGATTAACACTTCAAAAAAGGTCATTACAACAAGTACTTATTTTTCAAGACGTTTTTTAAACTTTTTAAATTAGAAAAATAAACATTCTTATTGACTTACTGTATAAGGGTGTCTTTGTAATAATGACTTTCATAAATACTTTACTGGAAATAGAGATCATCTAACTTATAACATACTTCTTTCAAAACGCTCCATGTGTTGTAAACAAAAAAATAACACGTCTTTTATACTACATTCTTATACTGCACTAAATATTCTTTAGTATAATGAACTCCAGAATAATTTGCTAAATTCGAATATAATGAAGCTAGAATATTGACAGCAGCATAACACAGTTGGCTAAACTGGTAGGAGCCATTGTGCGTGGAGATCATTAGGCCTACAGACCGTAAACATTGGTTTACTTCAACTGCTGAGCTCTCCAGTGTTTCACCGTCTTTCAGAAGAGACGTTAAGCCGGGGATTTGTGTGTAATATGGCCAGGATGTACACGTTCAAGAACACAATTCATATTCGTGGGAAAAGAGTGGATATTGTCTCCCGGTATATAGTGCCTAATTCACAACCAGAAGGGCCCATTCAAGTCAGGCTTTCGTAGGTTATTCTTGTTTACAATCCAATTCATAATAATTGAAAACCGCCTGTAAAGATCATTTATAGTTTACTACCAAGCTCACTAATTAATCGGTTCAGTTCACTTCGTATGCATTATTGTGAACTAAAAATTTCTTTGGCGTATTTGTGGGGGTATTCATAAATATTTAACTTGCGTAAGCATGCATTGAAGCTTTTTTATTTTTCATTTTTCTATTGCTTCAATGAGGTTTATTGTAATTTCCTCCATGGTAACATTAACAATAAGATTGTTGAATAGAATCGAGTTTATCAGTACAAGACGTAGCGGCACACGGTAATCAGCAAAAGTAATTTTAACAACCAATATGCGTTGCCTAGGTTTGGTAATCAAACAAATTAGTATAGTACAAGACAATAATATTATTGCGAATTGTTCTATTCGAACACGAGGGCAACGTCGATGTACGATGGTCGATGGTATCAAGACTGCAGTGATGATGCCTGTTGATTAGTAAGTGATCTATGGGCTAGAATGCAAACATCTTCATCACCATTATCTTTCGCATTTTGCTTTTTAAATAGCCTGCTCGTACAAGTGGACGCCACGACTGCATTTGGTAGCCTATTCATTGGATTTAGAAAGCTTAGAATCAAAGCTTATTCAGAATAATGGTAATTTACAAAATGTATAATAGGCCTACATGATTTGAAACATGGTGCGAGAGGAAAGCCTGAATATGTGTATAAAAGTAAGCCTACATAGGTCATCTGCCCGGCATATGCATATGTACAACGGGAAATAGACAGATGAGGCAGGGAAAGGTGTCTTCATGAGATTGGAAAGGGAGCATTTTCAAACTAGAACAAATTTGCGGTTTTCTGTTTTATTTTATTTATTTATTATTTCTTTTTAACTAAGTAGGCCTAGACCCGTTTGGGAAACCTCTTCTGCAACTGGTGGTGTTTTGCGTAGTATAGGCTTATACATCCAAAAACAATTCCCTGCCATTTATTTCGAAGAGTGTACTACTTTCTTGAAAGTGCACAAGGACCATTGTACACAAGACAAGCGGTTTAGACGTCTCTTCCAAAATACGATGTACTACTGTTATTGAAGAGCAGCAGACGAAATCGAACCAGGGACCAAAGATCTGAAAGGGCCTCCTAGCTTTAATGCAGAATCCCCAATTGATTAGCAGGTCTAATTTGAATAAGCCTAAGTAATTTCGTTATGACTTAGTATTTCTCCAGGTATGTGGATTATTGGTAATATCATTTATAATGTTTTATAATAATAATCATCATCACAATAGAATAACAGTTATCATGTGCCTATTTGATTACATTGTAAGAAACACATACGCTTACTCAGCTTTGTGGAAAATGGATAGTACCGGGTATTTCATAATGTCATAGCTAAAACCACGCATTGAAATTTGAACCAATCATTACTCTAGGTGGAGAGAGAGTGTGTGTAGATTCCAATGAATGTAAACAAGCAGTTACAGTACCTTGAGACTTAAAATCTGATTCCAATATGAATCTCTCAAACGGTACAGTAAACAGCTGTACTAAAGGTACCGTTACAGTAAACCGCCATAGCACATGCCCCACAACAAACTCATGTCAAACAACAAAATGCATTCACTGAGTTATAATTAATATAAATTAAAGTAGCCCTCCTGACAGTATCTAGCTTATTTGCAGTCAAACGATTTACAATTCAACTTCTCGTGTATTAGAACATGACTATATATTACAATATATAGCATGCTCCTATAATATGAGACATGGGTACAATATTATATATAAGCCTACCCATGTACTATATCACTATATCCTGGCTTTAAGCATCGAGAAGTAATCATTGCGTTATGCACTCGATGCTATAGGTTACCTATAAGAATTGCATGCACCATTTCAATAGTTTTCTGATATGTGGATGTATTTTAATGAACCACTTCCCTAGATACGTTGCAGTATTTTTCCAGCTTCATGTCTTTATATTATAAGAAATGTCCCCTGACACGCTTGCCGCTTGTGATATACAAAAGATATAACAAGGTACGACTTGAACGAACCTTTAACATAAAGTGACTTCATTGTTTGTAGGCCTAAAGACAAAAATAAATAATAAATAGGCCTAAACCTAATTAAAAAGATCTGTACAAATTAGGCTTAGGCCTATAATATAGCTTCTTTTGCCAAATTGTGTAGGGCACTCGATGGTTCTTTGGTCACTGGATTATTTCAATCTTGAATTTTTGTCCACTTTCTCTCCATGCAGAGAAGGTGGATAAACATTTACCGGATTAGGACAACAACAATGCCTACAATTCATTTTAGATGGTACTTTATTTCATTGTACAGGTGATGCTCTACTGAACCGATTGGTATTTCCATAGGATACCCCAGGGCCGCGGAAGTCTTCGCCACCTTCAAAACCTTTTCATAGAGGTAGGCCTAATATAGTAATTTTACCTTTTGCAGTGCTTTTGATAATGGAACCCAGGCAATATCTCTGACTAGAAACTACTAATTATTTATTATTCTGTTTTACTGCACAATCCTTTCGGAGATGGTTGGTATTAAGGAAAAATTAATTTCTAAATATATTCCAATCGGATTGCCTACCATTTACGTACACACACATTGCACCTCTGTATACG
>NW_022712725.1:2882223-2891683 GCF_011630105.1 Anneissia japonica
ACTGTATTCAAGCTAAAAGTTTCGGAATATGCAGGCCATAATGTCATCGAACTAGATTCAGGAAGTACAAGTTAAAGAATAATTCATTGTCAAATACTATAGAATAGCATTGAAATATAGGCCTACCACGCAAAAAACTGCAAAACTATAATTACTACCGTATGCCTTGTCTCAGACTGTGGCCGTGTATAATATTGACACACCAAAATCTATATGAAGTAAAAGACTATGTATCCTTACCATCAATTTCAGTCTATTGTACAACATAAATATTGTAAATCTTGTCTTTCTTGAAGTTGAATACAGGCCTATTTCCTTGCTGAAGTACAAACACAGCGTCAGATTAAATTGTTCTACTATGCCTGTTTCTTCTGCACCCTGAATGTAAAACTGCGTAATGACAACACGACTATTTGCCGGTTAGGGTTTGTTTGAACTAACGTTATCAACCATGTGAGTGGAATGTTCCATTTTTTAGTTGTGATATCAATTATTGCTATCATTAAGTATTACAGCGGCAACGGTTCGAGCAAATTAACTTCCTGATTAAATATTAGTATATTATACTAAAAAAATATTGCAGTATTATGATTATCATTATGTTTCAATGTGCTCAATGATTGTCTGATCTGAGTTATTTTGGTAGACCTCACACTATGTAAAGAGGACATTAATAATAATAAAATGTCACACAATACCCTGTTGAAATGTCCTGAGTCAAAAAGTCTTTCCTTTTTTCAACTATGTTAAAGATTGCTTATATGAAAAACAAACGGAGAAAATTTAGTCATGGTTCAACGGATATAAGAAAATAATATTTAATTGATTATCCTTTATGGAATACTACACTTGATTTTGATAATAGACAAATGGTCTAAATTTTATTTAATTAAACCCGCCTCTATTTAACATCTAGTTTAGCTATCTCACTGCCTTCTCGCCAGGGGAACACCTGGTCCTCGACGATGAACTGTCTTATTGATTTTTTTTCTTCTTCTTCTTCCTCGTGTTTCTTTGCTTTTGATGTCCGAATTTGTTTTTGATGTTTTTGTCTTGTGGCACCCTTGCGTGTTTTTTTTAATTCGACAAGTCTGAGGTTTTTCGTTTCCTTTTATTCACTCAATTTCATATGAATTTTAGTGTGTTCTGATGTATATTTTTGATGAATAAAAGTGATATAGAGTAATAGACCTTTCCGGAGTGTCAATCAAACTTAACAACTGACTAATCAGAACAACGCTAGGAATACGCGCGCGTCTCACAAACACACGTGTTGCCCACAAACGCACGTGTTTGCGTATATTTTAACATTGTCGTCTTGTGGGACCTTAGCAACAATATCCAATGGGCGGGGCTTAGCGGAAAGGTCCATTAAATGAACCTAATTGATAAAATTTTCCGGTAAAACTAGCATTTACTTGTTTTATATTGTTCACGTTGTATATTCTTCTTAATATTATTTAAATTTTGTTTTTTTTTTTAATTTAACGTAGTGTAATAATTATTACTAATTTATTTATTTTTCTGTATGCATATGAATGCACTGCGCATTTTATGAGTTTCACTGTGTTTCTATTAGATTAATTGAAGTGAATAAAATGACCAATTGGTTGATTGATTAATCAATCGACAACGAGTAAAAAGATGACGAGTCGATTGGGCAAGCGGTTAAGACAGGGCCGGTGCAAAACAGCTATAATATCGGCACCAGTTCGAGGGGCAGACTCGTGTATGGTTCTGGTGGTAGAACAAGTATTCTCGGATAAGGACTACAAACTGTAGGCTGTAATGCACTCAATTGCACGTGAGCATCATAAGGAACCCGAGACGAGTAGGGGAAACACCGAAATACATGCTTGATTATAAATTTGTCACGCATTTAGCCCAAATCTATGCGTGATAACGAATTATCACGAATTAAGGGGAAATTGATTTAAAATTAGAAAAAAAATAATTTTATTAAAAGTATATAACGGTCATGCAGTAACTTGAGTCATTAGAAAATTAAACATAGGCCTAAATAGAAACCTCGCCGCCCCCCCCCCCCTCATCCAACTGGTGTAATTACTCGTGCATTTCAAATCTCTCAGGTTAGGCTGGTAACTATGTGAAGATGAATGAAGAGAATATCTCCGACTCTCTTTTACACAACTTGTGATTAACGTTTTTTTTACTTTACTTGAATCTCCATATTATTAAGAGACTGGCCAAACGAACATCACATAATTTTGGTTTTCTTTCCCATTCTCGTAAATATTTTTCTCTCGTTTATATTCTCACCATACAAATGTCAGATCCGTCCGTGCTATTCATTAAAAAACATTAAGATTAATCAACGTCCCCAACTCACCCAATCTCTCAATGCTCGCTCATCGTCGCCGTGTTGCAAATTTTGTACTATCGATACACTTTTGGTTATTTTTCAAATGAACTGACGACCCTTCTTCCCTCATCTCAACACTCATATTTTTACCGTTTAATCTTACACTTATCGTACTGTTTCTCACTCATCCTCTTTCATACTTCGCACCTCTTAATTATGGAACGAACTACTCAGTTCTTGTTTCCCTTTGTATTCAGACGCGCCATTAACAAGCTTAACCTCTGCACGCTTTCCTTTGCTTGGTATCTTCATAGTTGGTAATGCATGCATTGTTATTCATGAACATTTCCATGCATTAAATTCTAAAAAAACAAACCCACTAAACTCTCCGATGTAATTTACGAAAGGAAAAATAAATTTGACTGATTCTGATAATCTAATGTAATTTACCATTTTGATTCCAGTAGGCAAAGCCCCACACTCCACGGGTGTTTGATGTTTCGAAGGATAAATTGACGTAGCTTATTAGCCGATCCCAGAGGCGTAGACTGTCAAATAAACGATATCTATGCCTACACTCTTCATTATGATTATAAGACTACATGCAACACATTAGTTGGGGTGAAGAGGACAGCATTAAATAGAAGATCATTAAATGTTGACTTAGGGTGTATATATTTCTTTTATGTTATCCTTTCCAACATTCGTTATTTTATGTCTGCGACTGTCAACATTAATCTATTTTTTGGTTGTTAAAGATTAGAAGCTAATAATGAATAATATTCAAGAAAAACAGATACATGAGTAGATAGTTGCTCACTGATAGCACTTACACTTTATAGACACTTAAAAAATAACAAGTACACGCAAGCAAAAAGCAACAAAACAAACATTCATCCTCATTATTATCATACGCCATATGCTAGAAGACATTCATATTTTGAAGAATGTTCAAAAGTGCTTGCCTATATTCAGACTCTTTTGCCCGAAGCGTCCACTGGCAACATCACAATGATTAGGTATGCTGATAATATCAATCTGTATCAACAACCATCAATGTAATTTTCTAACTGAAATACATGTCCTTTTGTCTTAGTCAAAAATAATTGGCAGACTTTAAATATGATACAATACCATCTAAACAGCTGAATTTTCCAAAATAGGATTGCCTATTCGGACTTTAGGTTTGCCCAGATTGTTACATCGACAAATATAAAAATAATTATGCTAATAAAATAAATCTGCATCATCAATCATTATAAGTATTTATAATAGTGTTATGTTTCTGCCAAAATACTACTCATAATTGAAATATGATACATTATTTTTTTTGTAAAACATAATATAGAAAACATGAGGAAATATTATATAACATCATGTTAAAATTATGTTGACTATGCAGATCAGGAGTAGGCATAACAATCGGTAAGAATTCCAACTGAATGTTTAATAATTATGATATTGAGGGCCGCAAGCAAACCTTTGGTAAAATTTGCAATGTGCATACAAAACCTTCATGTACTTCCTGTACCATTTATGCTCAGTCTTAAAAACGTTTGTGAAAAAAAAAACTAATTTTCTACATCAGTTTCCTACATACAGAACTTAGAGATGAAGACAGTGGTGGATGATGGATGAATAAATGTATGGACAGACGGCCAGGCAGACAGATAAACGGTTGAGTAAATGCACAGACAGGTAGATAGGTGGATAAATTGATCACTAAATACATATTCCGGTTAAGTTATGAACAAGCACTGTGTTTCAACCAGGTAACAGTGAAATTTCACTGTTCCCTGGTTGAAACAATAGTCGCGACGGTAATCAATTTTGTCATACTAGCCTGGAGCAAAGTCGTGCCCCCTAACACAACAGTTGTTCGTGATTTAGTGTTAATAATTTAAGTGAAGTACAAATGTGACTGTTTGATCTACATTGCACATGAATATGTACTCTGAATGATAACATTGACGTTTTAACACAATACTTCTTAAAGGGCAAATTTGTGGCACGTGGCTAAAAAAAAATTAATAAAATAAAAATAAAAACAGATAGCTAACCAGCTTCAAAATAGAATTTTGTTTCATAAATTTAACAGAATACGTCAGTCTTCCTCGGTTATGTGACAAAAATCGTTCCTTCAGGACAATAGATAATTAGGCCTATTCTGTTTTTAAATTTGTAAGCCGGGTACAGACTGTGCCGTCAACGACCGACGCGATTCCATGGAGACAGCGGCATCGACGAGACGGCATGGGGTGCACACCCACCCCCACACACACAGGAGCACCTCCCCACTGAAAATTTGTGGGGTAAAAATAAGGTAAAACTCACCACATTTTGCCAGCTAGGCGCGTCCCATCACTTAAACGTAAAATATCATCACTTAACCTTTGTACATTAATTAATCAACGTTTTTTCTTTTAATTTAATTTGCCTCAAATGGCGAGTCTCGCCACTTACAGGATGGACAATGCTTTATAAACCAAGTTTCTTTATGAGACTTAGGGAGTGGAGTTGATTTTAGTTGTGAGAAAAAGTCCTGCTGTGACAGGAATTGAACCCAGGGCCCTGGGATCAGAAGACAAGTATGTTTCATCAATTATTGATATTTTGGTTAATTTTGAAGCATATGTTATGGATGGAAACAGTCACTAATGTCTCCAAATGTGTGAAATAATTACCGTCAAATTTTGTTATTGCGTGATCATAAAGACTTATTGATCCCAACCAAATTGGAAAACATGGAATTCTACTGGAGTAGGATATTATTAGAATGTGTTGAAAATGATATTGCTTCCATCTGATTTGTTTACAGTCATTTAGGGGGAGTTTATTCGAGAAGATAAACGCATCGAGGCAATTATTCGAGGGAGGCTTTCATTCCAAATTCCATATTCGAGAGGGCGTTTATTCGAATAAATACGGTAAGTAAATTTAAAATCGCAATTTCCAGGTTGATTGGACACACATGCAGATACTTCAGTGATAGGTATGGCGAATGAGTTTTGTCTTTTATGCATACAGTTATATCCAACAATCTTTTTTTATAATGATTATTCGTGGGAGGCTTTCATTCCATGTGAGGCTCTAGAGGGGCGTTTATTCGAGAGGCCGTTTATTCAAAGCGGGGCGTTTATTCCAACAAATACGGTACGTGAATTTAAAATCACAATTTCCAGGTTGATTAGACACACCTGCAGATACTTCAATGATAGGCATGGCGAATGATTTTGGCTTTTATGCATACAATTATATCCACCTATCTCTTTTTTTTATAATGATATATCGTATTAATGATACGAAGTGCTTATCCATGTCGTAGCTGAAGATTGGTATTTAAGTCACGTCTATGTCTCAGATCAGTCAACAATTCCCTACATATAAGTGTGCAGTAAATTTAAGGTTTTATCTTATGGTTTATTCATTACATGTTATATTGATTGACTGCGATGCCAGAATCCAGGATTCAAAACCTCATAATAGAGTCGGGTTCCCTTTGACGCTGTAATTATTGTTAAAATTTATTTAATTCTCCAAGGTGGTCGTGACTTATGTATTCACCGCCTTTTATCGCGTTTGTTTGTGCAAAAACTGATGAATGAATCAACCAATGTGTATCCACAATTTCCTTACTTATAATTATCCAACAAATTAAACTTATATAGACCACATATCAAAAAAATAATAACATTTTGCTGATTCACACGTTTTACCAAAAAGTTGCTTAACCGTTATGCACCATATAATTGGAAGCCGTGTGGCTGAGCCGTGAGACATTTTTGTTTTTTAACCAACCGGCGCTGATTAAATTGCTTGCGTCTTTAAGTAAAATATTTTAAATACGTTTGCCTCCCTTCATCCAGGAGTATAAATTGGTATCTGCAGGAGGGAAGTGAATCTAGAAAGAAATGTGTAGTGCTGATTTAAACCTATAAGGATACTCCCTACGAAGCGGAGAATATTACAAATGTATGGTTGATTTATCAAATGACCAGGAGAAAAGGTGACTTGAATGTGCAGTTATTATCGGATAATGTGCGCTATATAAATCCGTTATGAATAAATCCAATTAAAGTAATTGGCTAGGGAAATTTTTATTTGTTCTATCAACTTACCTAACTATACAAAGTAGTCAGTTCATATATTGCATTCAATGTATTAAGTTTTCTTAGCTTCACACTGAGAGTGTAGATTTCAACTAGGCCTACTGTATAATTGTAACAGCTTTTATATTAACATGTCAAGTAGAATAAACACTTACCTAGCATAATAACAAACCATATGAAGTGAATTATGTTTTGTCAAATACTGTACTGCGAGGGCACATTAATTCGTGACATATAAACCGTGACATTAAACAATATTGAACAGAAACCTAATTCGAGAAATATACTGTATGCAACGTTTCTACCTCTTGATATGCTCATACCTTTGGAGTCCTTATAGTAGAAGTGTCGGCTTCACCCACTGGAACCAGAACTATCGAGAAATATTCCAACACTTCACTCAACGGGGGCGGATGCGGTAATAATTGTAAGATTTTTTACGCTTGAAAGTGCAATTTCCGGGCACCTAGAGGTCCATATTCTCAAAATGTTCGCACCTCAGCCCCAACCGCCTTGGGGCTGAGGTGGTGTGGACTCCCACGCACCCTTACGGCCAAATCCTGCATTCGCCCCAGCTCAATAAAACATCCTTCATTTGTTTAATTTATTATTTTTGTCACAGTATAAGTCTGATTTAAGCCCTGGTAATGAAACGGCAATGAAACAAGAAAGAAATCTTAGGATGATCAATATAAAGGTAATAAAACAGATACGAGGCATGATAAATTTATACAAAACGGTAATGAAACACATAAACTATGTTTTCATTAAATGTACAGAAAATGATGAGTATTTTAATAGCAAACGATGCGAAAATATTATCGGAATACTTTCACGCCACGACATGTTGAAACCATGGAGGTATAAAATAAACTTAAGTAGGCCATATCGAGCTAATAATGACTCTATAGCCACCTGGTTTCCTTAAAATCGCTACACTGTCGCTACGGCGTTTTCAGTGAAATCGTTGTACTGCGTATAGTCCCCGGCGCAATCGGGAAGGCTCCCCGATCCGACCGACCAATCAGCATAAGCGAAAGCTGTGGCGATAGCGTGTAGCAATTGTGTACATTTTTGTTATTACAATTTGCTAATATTTTTGTACAGTGACGATGCTTTAGTGTGTTGTACACCGTGGCCAACCCTTATTCCCTTATACTTAGTATAGGCTTGTTCAATATGGTTCACTATAATTGTCTGATCGAATCCTCAATTCAAAACTCAAATTCAAATAAACTCAATTAAGACAAACATACTGCATATTAAATTATGTACGAGCTTTTACGAACAAACCGCATAATGACAAACCATTTCATAGCATAAAGATTAAAGTTTAAAAGACAATACATTTTTTATTTTTATTTTTCTACCTTACTGTATTTTACTCTTCAAACTAAAGTATCTCTGTGTTTAACAGGATTGTGATGGAAACAACTATTGAGTAGATCATAGGCCTACTGTCCTTTATAGGCATAAGACAACATTTACATAAATATTATATGGTTGGCTTAGAAAAGATTAATTGTTATTAAGAAATTCCAAAATCTGTATGTAAATGCTTTGATTGTGTGAACATTTTAATCAATCAATTGCAGACGAGTACATAAGCCATGGTATACAGAAAGTGTTAACACGTCGCTGCTGTAAATACAGTAGGTTATTAATCGTAATTATGATTGTTAGGTACCGCATGCTTTAATCTGTAATGCATGACAGGATTCGTTTGATTCATGCACGTTTTAAAGAAGATAAAAATGAACAGAAAATGATATTAAACATCAAAATAGGCCTAGATCTCTCATGAATTTTAGTACAGCATATTCATGAACAGTAATGGATTATGCATAGCACTTTGAGAGCTTTTTTATTTCTTTTATGCCTTGAGTTCCTTTTACAAATTTTATATCTTGGTCTATGCAATTCGGGATCGGCCGCTATCAGAGGTGTGATTTGTTCACCTGTTGGCCTTTTCCCGTCACCGGCAATCTTTTATGTCATTGATATTTTATTGCAATTTTGCAATAAAAAAAATTTTTAAAAATTAAAAAATTAAAAAATAATTAAAAATTAAGAAATTAATAAAGTAATAAAAAATAAGAAATAAAAAAATATAAAAAAAAATTAAATTAAATTAAAAAAATTAAAAAATTAAAAAAAATTATATTGTGTTTTGTACATCTTATTCTACAAAAATGTGTAATTACTTAATATAATTGAACCATTTAAAGACAAACGTGTGGTCGTCGTTTCCTTACCATTCCTTTCTTTTCCTTTTCCTTCCGGTTAGGCTGAGTCTTTTAGGCTGGAAAGCAATGCTTCTGTTAAGGGGATTAAAGCCAACAATGCTAAGAAGAATTCGGGAGAACAATAATGAACCGAGGTAGTACCAAAAGGGGGTGTCATACAGTAATTTAATCGTTTGAAAACTATTGTAGAATAAAAACTTGACATTTGGACAAATCTTTGGCCAATACGTCTATTTTCGAGGTTTAAATAATCTGAAATAAAACCGGTTCCAATCGAAAACCATGAGCAACTAATACCAATTATCGTAGCAGTACCGGGCTCGCATCGGTCACTAATCCCGTATCATTTTATGGCAATTTGTAAAAATGATATTAAAATACAATTTTTATTAGTTTAGTAAAAAGCAATTACTTAAAAAGAGAAGTTATTACTGTATTCATTATAAATATTGTGACATGATGTACCGTATAATACGCCTACTGTCACCATGAACTTGGTATTAAACTTGCTTAACCTGCCTGCATATTTTATTGTAGATCAATTCAAACTTAATCTGCCCACGTAACCCTGATGTATTTTTAATGAATACAAACAAGAATGACTGTATGAGTAATTTAATGGAATAACGGATCCTTTGCAGCACTAACGATACAATTTGATAATTCTACTCTGCCTACTGTTACCGCATTATTGCATCGACTTTAATTGGCAGCATCAAAGGAATACTCGCCTAATGACATGGATATTCACCAATCGATAAGCAAATCAATAATCATAAATA
>NW_022712725.1:2892054-2900242 GCF_011630105.1 Anneissia japonica
GTTCAAGGTCATACATAGGCCTATTCCCTAATCAACCGTCACATGTTGTATATTTCAATTATGTGTTTTCATGTTATATTTGTAAAAACGAATTATTTTAAACCGAAATATATATAAATATTAAATGCCGACAGCAAGCATATATTAGACTAGCATACATTTCACTTGGTAGCTTTATTGCGTCGAAAATAAAAATCACTGATACAATATCGTTTCCTCACATTTTTACCAACATATAGGCCTACTGCATTTTCCAAAAACCGAAAGGTCCACTGATTAATCTCAGATAAGAAAGTATAATACATACTCCAAGTATTGAAATACACGCCATCGTGTTGGGATTCAATATTTCATTCTGATGATGACATAATTAATGTCGCAATATTGAATCCCAACACGATGGCGTGTATTTCAGTACTTGGAGTATGTATTATACTTTCTTATAGGCCTACTGCTAATAACGTTTTCCCACCCCACCCACGTTTGACCAACATGGATCTATCTGTCTGTGGATTTTACTCTTAATTTCGTAAAAAAAAAAAAACTATTTTGTAAATTTTTAACATACTTATTAACCACAAAATCCTCCTTCACCCCACTAGAGTTGGCGGCTTAGGCGGTTCTGTAGTTAGCATTCGTGTGTCCTTGCCAAATTTCTGAAGACAATTTATTTCCAGTGGGGTACTTCATGTGATAAAAATGATTGTGTTAACCGTGATCAACGGAGTTTTACCTTATTTCTCGAATAATGATCTACATTAAAGTATACACGTGCCAGTCGTGTAAACTGAGCCTTATGATATTGATTCCTTATCGGAGAAGACTTAGGTCCAGCAACTAAAATCTCCAGAGAAGAAAATTTAAACTTGCGCTGAAGACAAAACATAAGAATAGGCCTTCATGGCCCTTATTTACTGTTCACCCACGGCTCAACTAAGCCAAGAAAGACCTAACTTTAGTTAACACCGGAGACTGACGAGAACCGTTGTTTCAACATAAAAACCGTACGGTATAATTATTTTATTTTATTATTTAAAACATTTTTACCCAGAATACATTTTCAGGCAGATGTTAATGCCTGTTTTTAACAATGGTCCTGCACAATATTTACAATGAAAATATGGACAGTCCACATTAAACAACAATTAATAATACAGAAAAATATTTCAAAAATTCAAGAATCAAGAACTCCAAAAATACATTTTTTAAATAAAATGGTAAAACAAACAATAACACATAAAATATTAAAGATTTTAAAAAGTAACTTATTAAACAAACGTCAAAAATGCATTCTTTTACAATAAAATTGCAAAATTATCAACATAGCATACATTTTATTTAATTACAATTTTTTTTTCAATCAAAAATATTGAAGATATTAAAAAGTTACGTATCGAACAAACGCTAAAAATACATTATTTTACAATATTAAACATTGTAAAACTATTAACAAATGGAATTATAAATTAAGCCAATGAATATAGATCAGTTATTGACAGCCAGTGACTAAAGTTTCTAGTTGGCATATTACAGTATTACTTTTCATGGTATAATACCGCTAATTATTTTACCACGATCTCTTTTTAAATAAGTTTAACGTAACTAATGTTTGCAGCTGGCTGTCATGTTGTCGCTGTGCCAAATGTCGCCCAATTCAAATTTCTGACCACTGTGTGACGCAGCGTGTAAGGTGTTGGCTCGGGAGGGACGACCGGTGCTCGCCACACTACTTGTGTCCTTTGGGCAAGACATTTTATCTGCATTTGTCTCTCTTCACCTAGGAGTATAAATGGGTACCTGGTAGTAAGTGAATGATTCAGAATGAAATTATACAGTGCTGATTACACTCATAACTAGGAATACTCCCCGTGGAGCGGAGGAGGTTGCACGTTGTGTATGATATGATTGATTCTGTATTCAATGACCAGGGAAGAAGCGCTTTGGGAAGGGTTTTTTTTTATATGTGCGATATATAAATCCTCAAAAATAAATAAAATGAAATAATAAATTAATCGGGTTCCCATTAAACGATATCAAGAAACTACGAACAGTCCAAAAAACGATCTCATAAACATTAGTAATCAATAAACATCGTGAATCTAGTAATTTCCATTAAATGATATTGATGATTAGCATCAGTAGTTTTTTAATAAAAAATATTACATATCTTAGTGGCTTAATAAACAATAAACAATCCTGAACATTTTCAATAAACATTATCATGAATCTTAGTTTAATAAATGATCACGAACATTAGTATTTTTCAACGAATCCTAGTACTGTACTCTCCAATAAACGAACATGAATATTAGTACTTTTCATTAAACATTATTACAGTACTTAATAACCAATAAATGAACATTAACATTATTAGTTTTCCATATGCATTACCATGATCCTAAATACTTTCTATTAAAAAATAAATGAACATTGATAAACGATCATAGACATTAGTACTTTTCCATAAACATTATCATGAATCTTAATATAACAGTAAATGAGTCATCGTAATTTAATAAACAGTAAATGAATATAAACATTAGTCAAAAAACATTTTCATGTAGTTTAATAGTTTAGTGAAAAATTAAAGATCATGAACATTAGTGATTTTCAATAAACATTATCATGAATCTTAGGTTTTTTTTCAATAAACGACTGGAACATTAGTAATTTTCCATAGTGTCATGAATTTTAGTACTTTTCATCAACAACAAACGATCATGAACCTTAGTAATTTTTATTGAACATTGTCATGAATCTTAGTATTGTTCAATAATATGAACATAAACAGTTTCCAATAAACATGGTCATGAATCTTAGTACTGTTCAGTAATAATAAATGAACATGAACATTAGTATCTAATAAATTGTTAAGAACTTTAGTAATAGTACGTTTCAATAATAAGATATATAATGAACTGTGTTTTCTGGCGTCCTGTTTCTGCACTCTCTTGGCCTTGTTTTGGGGGGTTTTTTTTCGTTTGTTTTTTTTCTCCGGTCTTTTTTTCTGTTTTTTTTTTTTTTTTTTTTGGGGGGGTGGGGAGGTAGCTCAAGCATAACGCAAGACTTACACAAGCCTCCAACTTAGTCATGAGGTACCCTTAACAACGCTACAGGACAATATTATTGTCCTGATGGCTTCTTGCTCTCACAAGTATACAGCACGAAATTATGATGACCACAATTAGCTTGCAGCATCATGATGCTCCCTTGCATTGCATCCTTATTATACGAATCAATGACTTCAATTGCTAATAAACATAGTTCATCATACTGTTCATGGATAATTGTATGACTGATTTGCAATGCTTTATGTACAATAATTTCTTCAGTCATCAGCTCAATAAACTGCGTCTGGACCATTTTATCTACTTAATTTGCCTTATTGTTGTATCTCCGTTCAACAACATTTATATATTTTTTTTAAAGTCAACTTAATCTATACTAAAATCCTACTAACATGGTTAGTACAGTTTATGCTGTTTGGTAGATATTTCAGCAAATTCGTTATTACGTTCAGTAAAACTATTTTTACTGCGTAATCTCATGTGTAGTACAGTGATAATTAGATTGACATTATGCAGTCCACAGAGAACAATATTTTTAATAGTGTTTTATTATACAGAGAAAGTTAACATGATCAACTGAGAACGTTGACTCGTATTACGTAAAGTGCAAATATCCCCGCTTATTGGATCAATAACCGTTTTACTTTCCAACCATGTGTACATTTATAATCCTGTGCTAAAGTAGAACATTATTTTCAATAAAGAAGGAATGGACAACGTGTGATTCGAACCCGAGTTAAAGGTTGAGAGTTCGAACCACAACCACTGTTACCCGGATTCAAACGTTGAGGTTTGTCATGGTGTCAATATCAAAGAACAATAACAGAGGAATTAATATTGTTAATAAGTTGCATTGGGCTTTAATAACTTAATTTGAAATAGTCGGTAGTCAACAACGATAGTAAAAAAAACACAAAAAAAAAACACAGAACATAGTGACAATCATCGTGTCGTCTAGGAACGGACGATAAAAACAGATTACGGATCACCAAACAATATTACCAAATATAAACGTATACGGTAATCACTATTATAACTACAGTAATGCTGTGTAAGTGCAATGAAACGTTCGCTATAATGTATCTGAGTCAGGTTATAGTTAAAGTCATACCCACTGGCGTTTTGAAAATTGTTTCACCACACAAAAAAAAATGTAAATGGCTGAAACTTTCCGATAGTGATGGTTTAAATGCTGGGTTTTTATTTATTATGTCGTACTCCTGTAATAATAGGGAGCGACGACGTACTCCTGTAATAACGACGTTAGTATACAAATAAGTTTATGGGTGCAATGGGAAGAATATTTTCATGAGTTGAAAGATTAAGGCGGAGCCGAGTTGAATGGCAGTCAATCTTTCAACGAATGAAAATATTCTTTCCATTGTACGAATACAAAACATTCATTATTTGTTTTATCACACACCTATAAGGTGTAAAAATGGGCAGTTACGCCCCCATTTCCCCCAGTTTTTAAATATTAAAAAATCTGTATCTCATTCACTGTTCCACAGTTTTTCCGTCAAACAACTTTTTTGTGTCTTAGAAAAATCAGTTCTACAACATATCAAAAAATGTTTTCCTCCGGATCCTGACTTTAACCTTCCGGAAAAAGTCATCGTATCCTAGGTAACGTGCAATGGACGATTCGGATGGGGAAAATAGAACAAAATTTCAACGGTGAGCGATAATGTGGGCAAAATAACTAATGTCACGTGGTTCAAAAACAACCAATCAAATTACTGGGATCTATTTAGGTGCGTTATAAAACGGAATCACTCATGCGTGACCGTCCTACCTGGTTCCCAGCTCTGCTTACGTAGATTTGGCCAAATTGCGTTCCAGAATCTACTCGACGAGGTGACCTTAAAGTTCTCGCATGTGCGCAGATGACTTTTAGTGACGTCATTACGTTCTACGTCCTACCGTCGTCGTGCAATCGAAAGCTCCCTAATATATTCAAGATTTGACGTTGCTCGAACAATATAAAAACAGATACAATGATTGTGTAGGTCTTAAAGTTTTAATACGCTTTATAAATATTTCGAATTTTATCCGAGTTACAATGTTTATTTTAGAGACAGGATGTTGCATTTTTTACATATTAATTAGTAGCAGCCTAAAGAATATGTAGCTGGGAGGTTAAGATGCTTGCTTTCTATAGTGTCATAGGGTCACATAATGTGATAGCACCAGGGTTTTCTCACGACTAAAAACGTCTCCACTCGTAATGAGAGTTCCTTGATTAAGCATCACATTATTTCATTTATTTAAGATGGCCCTGAATATTAGCCGACCTTCTAGGATGTGCTGGTATGGTCACCCTCTGTAGATACAATAATACAATATTACTATTATACATGTTACTAGGCTACTGGTCATGAAATGATAAATGGAATTGGAAAACGAATGGTATAGCGCCAGGGGTACACTAAATTCGTCTCAAAGCGCTTAAAGAATATGAAAAAGAAAATAATCAATAAAACTACGTTTGTGATCTATCCTGAAGCTAATCAGTAACAATTTAATTTACCAAAGTGTCATGATGTCAAACACCCAAACACGTCAAGATCCTAAACACGTTAGGCGATAGCTATTGACTGTATAGGTTTACTACATTTAAACGAAATCACCAAAAGCTGCAGGAAAAAGTTGCATGTAGCTTTGTGTTTCTAATCCTCCATTCCATGTTTGTGTCCACTGCTCCTTTGATAATCAGTAGACACTTAGCTACCGTCTAGAAATTTACTTGTAAGATCCGGTGAAGGTGCATGATGGGAAATTGCGTCATAAGATTCAAGTGAATTACCAGTTGTAGAAAAGAAAACTGTCAAGCAGTAGAAACACGCTCCCACTGGAAGCCTATTTTTTACGCTGTTCGGTGTTCTATATTGCAAACGGCTTAAAGGGGGTTCCATAATTTTATTTTTTTCTAATATATCATTTTCCTAATATCGTTGAGGTATTTTTGAACGTCTTAAGGAAATGTCGCGAATATAATGGATGAATGCAGGAATAACTGTATTACTTCAGGTACGATCATTTCAGGTAAAATCCTGTTTTATATGTTTGGTAGTCAGTTTTAAAACATCATTAATATACATGAATTAAATTCTCTCAATGTGAGTTTGCATAAGCATAATTAATCAAAAGTCTGTGACTTAACTACATAGGCAAAATAAATACCAAAATGATATATTAGTCCAACTCTCATTTTAAAAATGAAATAAAGACGTGTACTGTATTTAAGATGAATACAACTGATCGATTCACCACAAAAGGTCGCTGCATGCACTGCGGTTTGCGATGGACTCGATGCGATTCGATGCGCAATCTCCTACTCAAGAAGGACAAGTCACTTCAATTTTTGTAAATTTTTTTCATACAAGGTCTATACATTCATAGCTTAAAACGCAGTGGTGCATGTTTACGTTTAGTGACCATGTCGAACATCATCTTCAATCCGATTAAAATTAAATATTATACTTCGCATTAATAATAAGTGTGAACTCGCCAATTATCTGGAGCAAGACTTTTTTTACGCATGCAATATTAATATCTTCATTATAGATAAAGGTCCGTTTTTGAGTTGAGGTAGTTCCTCCATTGATCTCTTCGTTGCGTTTTCCTTTAATTTCTTCGCAACGTCCGATGTTAAACATATCCATGAACGTCTTTCTTCTTCTGCACTGTTCTCATTCATTTCTTTTTCCCTTTAAGCCCTTCCTTCAATAATTCATTTCCTCCCAGTACATGACCAATTCAGCTCTTATTCTTTTTTGATATTAATATAACGATTCATAAAGACCGAAATGTATTTTGTATCTAAAACCCATGAATAAAATAAAATTAATAATCTAAGCCATCATAAGCCCAATATTCAAATCGATAAAATAAATTGGTCTGACTTCAATTATAATTATTGTGTACAAATTGCTACTGTAGAAAACGTATACAAGGCATGTGCAATAATTTTTCATTATCTTTGTATTTTGCTATGTATTTTTTGTCGTTGTTCTTGTCTGTTCCTTATCTTGTGTCTTTTCAAGCCTATAAGTGGCGATTTATATTGGCTGTTGGTCTTGATTTGAAATAAAATAAAATAAATACTGTACGTGTTCATTTTTACATAAACGTATGAGCTTATATATTTAGTACTTAGCATATACATTTATTTATAATTAATATACAATCATTTATTATATATTTTAAAATTAATTATCGAATTGTATTGTTTAGCTTTAGGGGTGGGATGAATTTATTTATTTAAGAATGGGCTAAACTAGATTGGTGGAGAAGTCTTTTTCTTGGCTCTCATTAAAATTCATGCCATAATGTGTCATGTATGTTTGCAATAAAGAAAATTAAGTAAAATAAAAATAAAGAACGTTTATCATCAATTTCACATCAAAATAAATAACGTAAATACCTTTCCGGATTGTCAATCAAACTTAACAACTGACCAATCAGAACAGCGCTAGGAGTACGCGCGCGTCTCACAAACACACGTGTTGTCTTACAAACGCACGTGTTCACGTATGTTTCAACTGTCTTCTTGTGGGATTTTAGCAACAATATCCAAGAGGCGGGGCTTAGCGGAAAGGTCCATTAGACAAAAACACCACTTGACCAAACGATATTAGCATAAAATAAACATAGGCCTGTGTCACTTTCCAAAGACATATGGTGCAGTTATATGCTTTTTTTTAAACAAATTTACAGCGGGTGACCCTTCCAGCGTATTCTAGAAGATCGGCACGCAGATGTTCAAGGGACCCTCTTGAATAAATGAAATAAGGTGATACTTCTATTAGTTAAGTCTCTTTATATGAAGGCTTATGAGGGAGTGAGTTTGTTTTTAGTCGTGAGAAAAAGTCTTGCTAACAGGAATTTAACCCAGGGCCCTGGGATTAGAAGGCAAGCATTATAACCACCAAGCTATTCAACTCCACTACTCGGAGTTTCAAGTCCCACTTATTGTCTTCAACCTCTATTAGAGGATTTTGAACAAAACGCACCATCACGCACTCATCACGGATATGGAAACAGTGGCGGATCCAGGAATTCGACAAAAATAGGGCTAAGAGACTTTCACATATGGAAGGTCTATACCACCTCAGCCC
>NW_022712725.1:2900348-2907147 GCF_011630105.1 Anneissia japonica
TATGGTCTGGTTGCTATGGTTTTTGTGACGTTCAGCGTGTAGGGACGCACGTGCGCCTAGAATGTCGATGCCAGAGTTATAACCTTTGATGTCCCGAGATGTGCGTCCTTTTGTTAAATTACCTTGGGCGGATCCAGGAATTCGACAAAAATAGGGCTAAGAGATTTTCACAGATGGAGGGTCTATACCACCTCAGCCCCACTATGTTTGGTGCTGAGGCAAAACAAAATATGACTATGACTCCTATAGATAGCCGGATAAGCCACTCCCAGGCTTAAATTTTAATATAAATTTTCTTTTTTTTCTCCATTTTTTAAATATTTTAAACATTTTAAAAAGAGTGGCGGCAGCCCAACTGGAAGAGATACGTAAATGATACATACATTGAAGAAATGTCAATTAGAAGCTTTTGCTAATCATTTAAAGTAGTAGAAGAAGATGATATGTAACAATTAAATGAACTACAGAGAGAGAGTCGTATGGCTATTCATGTCAACGAATAATGAACCTGACATGAAAGAAAGAGCTTTAATGTTTCCTAATATTTATCGCACAACAAAGAAAACCTGGCAAATTTATATAATTAAATAACATACAAGATAATAATAACTCCAATTTCTTTCAACATTTCAACAATTAATGAAGTAGGAGTCTGCATTTCAATTGTCAATCTATCAGACAAATCTTGTATAAAACGAATCGTTAAAATGAATGGTCACCGATTTAAAAAAAAATTAATATCTTTTATAAACTTCCCTTTATAAGTGTTACTTGATAGAATTCCTAAATATTTACAACAATTTGGCCTACGGGGATACGACAGATTGTTATGTTGGCCTATGCTCTACAACAGGTTAACAATAACATTTAGTGTTTTTTTTTCGACGAGACGTTCGAGGAATGGAAGGATATGGATATTATTTTCAAACACGTAACTGATTAACTTAATAAATTTTCTACATTCTCTATCTTGAAATCCTGTCATTTAACATGACAAGAATAATAGATCTAAGAAATGATGATTTATTACTCCACTCTTTTGAGATGCAATGAACAAAATTCATATTCTTCACGGGTATTTTAGATAATAAGGCCTATGCGCAACAGGAAATTATGAACTCTAAGTTACACTTTAAATTGAAATGAAATAAAATGCCTGTACTTAACCAGTCGTGCAGAGAATAAAGAGAACATTTAACACATTATACGTGACATATTGTCGTAGGTACATGGGTTTTCTGTCATTTGTATTTTATTACAGTGTAAAACCCATTTGCTATAAATGTCTCTCTCCAGTAGATCGCCGCTATATGAACGCTCTGTGAATGTTCAAAACAAAATAACAGGATCACTTCTGTGTACATGTATCTAGCAAAGTTGCAACTCCACACGGTACATATCATTGCTTAACAATCACAATGATGATGATGATGATGATATAATGACGACGACGACGATGATGATGATGATGATTACGACAATTTTTTTATTTATCTTTTTATTTAAAACATCTTTAGGCAGGATAACATATACAGGCGAGATCTTACCGCTGTTTTACAATATGGTCCTGCAAACACATATTACAATCGCAAGTACAAACAAAGCAATTAAATACGAAATTAATATTTAGGATAATTGAATATTAAATTTACACTGAATTCGTTTTAATTTACAAATAGACTTAATAAAGAAATTATGAGGCCTTCATAAACTGGCAAAAGACATAGGCTAACATTATAAAGAGTAACATAAAAAGAATTAAGAGTTCATTGAGGCATTAAAGGCAACTTACTAAATCCACTAGAGTGGATTAAACATACACTTCACACTACACTAAAGGTGCATTAACACCGAATCCGAATTTTCGGATCGGAAGGTCCAGGCCTACCAGAAAATCGCATCAGAATCTAAGGATAGGGAAGGCGGCCCGAATTTCGGTTGGATCCGATGTGAATGCAACTTAACACATATAATTAAAACAACCTAACTCGAACATAGGCCTACCGTTTAGCCGTCATTTATCAATTGCCTTAGGGTCATCCATTATTTTCATCATTTTCATGAGAGTACAAAACATACTCTTTTTCCTAACCCACTTCCCCCCCCCCCCGTGAAAGAGTACATGATAAAATGATGATTTTCTTCCAGTGTTTTATAGCGATACAGATATATATATATATATATATATATATATATATATATATATGTATGATTTATTAAACTCTACCCCTAGTGATGCTGAGCACTCTGCCCAGACGATCTGGTACCTTAATACTTAATATATATATACATAATATATATATATACTGTATATATGTATATATATATATATAATATACATATACATATATATATAGATATATATGTATATATGTGTATGTATATATATATATATTCGTCATTATTATCATCATTATCATCGTCATCTATTCCTACCACCGCCGTCACCCTTTAGAAGCAGATGATGATAAAGAAGAAGAAGAAGATGGTGATGATGATGATTATGATGATTAATAACTGTGAATTTTAAAACACTTTACTATTTAATTTCCATATTTCATAGGACCAAAGTGGAAGTGCCGTTGGTAACTTTGTAGTTTCATCACCTTCAGTACAAGCGTACCATCCGAGCGCAGCGTACGTACCACCTTATGCAAGCTCAGCAATCCATGCGAGCTCTGCAATACCAACTACACTTACACAAGCAATCTGGTCGACAAACGAATCATCGTGTAGTATCGAAAACAACAATGTTTTAAGACCCTCGCCAATTGCCTACAAAAGCATCTCAACCAGTAACTCTTTGTCGTGTAACATAGGTATGTATTGGATATACAATGTCTATTGCACTTTTTAAAAATTATACTGCGAGCTTTTTATTGTAAAGTTTCCCTTTCAATTCATGATTTGTTATTCTTCTCTCTTCCCACTCTTTTCTAATGTGCTTCAATTCCATAAATTCTCCATTTTTGATATTTTCCATTTTTCGTTGGCCTGCAGCACACAATATATATATTTATATATATATACATATATATATATGTATATATATATATATGTTTATATAAATATATATTTATATATGTATATATAAATATATATATATATATGTATATATATATAATATTATTATATTGTATATATAAATATATATATATATGTATATATAATATATATATATATATATATATGTGTGTGTGTGTGTGTGTGTGTGTGTGTATGTATATATCCTCTTCCCACCCTCCAGTAGTGGGTGGTAAAAGATAGTAAAAATATGCTTTTTCAAAGAAGTGTTCCTCTCCAGAAAATGGTTAACTTCCTCTCGACGGGAGCTATGCTCTCCCTCTCCCCTCATGGGCATCGCAAAGGTCTAATCAAGGACCTATAATCTGTTCTATACTGGGAGTCGCAAAGCAAATTATGATTTTGGTACCTCTAGATGCCCGGAAATGACACTCATTCAGACTTAAAATTTGATTACTTAATCTCAATTTTAAAAAAATGTTTACAAATGCATGGGGTCCTGGCCGGCTGGGCTACCCACGCGGCTGGATTAATATGCTATATATCCTACAGTCGATTTCAGTGACACATTATGCTGTTTTGTATCAGCAACGCCCTTTTGGATCAGGGTGCTATAGAGCGAGGACCCTACTGGACAATATGGGTAGGGGCACCGAAGGGGCCCCTAAGAATCAGTGGCTCTTGGAGCAAATTTTAAGAATAGGCCCCTCTAGACACTCGGAAATGGCACTCTCGGACGGTAAAAATGCTTTTTCAAAGCAGTGTTTCTCGACAAAAATTGACTTCCTCCCGACGAAAGTTATGCTCCCTCGTATGCTCCTCCTCTCTTAGACACCCTGGGGCGGATGCAGGATTTGGCGTTAGGGGTTGCGTGCGGGTCCACCTCAACGCCCCCACCATGGTTGGGGCTGAGGGAATAGACAATTTTGAGAATAGGGAACTCTCAGGCGTTAATCCAGAGTTTTAGCTCGGTTTCCAAGAATCGCTCACCCTATCGCCGACAGTCGTGTCAGTTGTGGTTCACAGACGAATCGGGGTGCTTTTCCAGTTGCGCAGGGCAGCTAGCAATGCACCCTGATTCGTCTGCGTCTGCAACGCATTCGGAAAAGTTGAACCAGGTTCAACCTTCCGATAGGGTGAGCGATTATATGGAAACCGAGCTTTACCCTGGGAAGAAAACGTAATGTTTGCTTGTTCCGTCGCTGGAAGATTATTTTAGACGTGTGTTATATAATCAATACATTATCGACTGTCATGAAAATATCATATAGGCCTATCTAAAAATTACGTTATATGCATGCTCGGAAGCGGAAATTTTAACCTAAAAGTTTGATATATGTTTCATGTTGTTTGTTGAATGGTCTTTGATGATATTATATTTTAATATGACCACAACATAAAAAAGAACACTTTGTCACCTACAAAGTTCAGACCCATATACATTTACATTTCAATAGACCTAAATCATAAGGAAGTCCGCTCTATATCCAAATTACAGGAAATTATACGTTTTATGCATGCACCGGCGTGGGAATTTTGTTTTTTGTTGTTTGCTGAATGGTACCGTATTCTTTAAAAATATAATCAGACAAACTATGCTTAGCCCAACTAGCCTTCAATTAAATAAAATTATACAGACTGTTTTTGGTTCAATGTCGTAATAATGTATGTACGAAAGTGCGTTCTACGCAATATTGTTGGAATATAATAATATATATACATTTATTTATTCATAAAAAAAAAATCCACAACAAATTACAAATTGCAAATTGTTTACATAGGCATCAAAAGAAGCGGTGGCTTGTCAGTTTGAATACCAAACATACAAAACATACGCACACAGAATACATAGTAAACACATCAACATTTTAATTTTTAAATTTGGGATCGCGCACTATTGCCGGCACCTCCAGGAAGGGGAAATGCCTCAGTGATCATATATACCGTACCGTATTGCTTATGTCTTTGATTTTTTTTCTCTATATAATGGCCTAAAGAATGAGATCTTTTTCAAAGGGAGAAAACCTTGAATTTTGAAGAACTTAAAGGTCATTAAAACTCCTCAGAAGTCGGGAAAGCTTATTTCTGGCCATCTAGGAATCCAAATTTTCCCGGGGGAAGTCCCAGGACCTCTTTTAATGTTGGGGGTTTTTTGAGACATGGGATGCAACATGACGCTGTGTATAAACAATTGATAAACCTAACATTTACTCGAGAATTGCTAGGTACAAAAACGTAGGCTAACATTTCCAAATCGTTATTTTTGTACTTTTTGAAAAGCCTGATAGGTAGGAAACTCACTATCACAGCATCGGCTTTGCGAAGAAAACTACATTTGGTAGTGAAATCTCGGAGCGTCTAGATGTAGCAAAAAATTACATCTCCAAGAAAGGAGAGAAAATGAGAATGTAAGTGTATATCTCTATAGTAAAACCAAGACTGTACCGGTACTGAATTGCGTCTATTACCGGAATCTGCGCATGTAAATTTTATTAGCTTTACGAATGTGTTATAGTACGATACGATAATATACGATACGATATAATTTTATTTGGTCCAAACGGAAATTCATTGGTACATGTGAGGTTCTCTCAACATAATCAAAGAAGCTTAACCAGACTATGCATCATGGGGTAGGGATGTTACCCAACTAAAATCCTGATGACCCACATACCCCAACCCTAACCGAACTCTGAATTTGTAGTAAGGGCGTTAATCCACCAAGGTCATAATGACTCGCATAACCAAACTTTGCATTCTGGGGTAGGGACGTTATCCTCTAAGGTCCTAATTACCCACATACCCTACCCTAACCAGACTATGCATTATGGAGTAGGGCGTTATTCCACCAAGGTCCTAATGACCCGCATATCGCATCTAGCGAAGCTGATCACTGCTCTGGGCCTGTAATAATATATCAATGTTGTACATTATCTAGCGGGAGTGGGAACGCACGCCCCTAAATGAGTTTCTTTTTGATGCGCTCTCCCCTCCCATTAAAAAATTTCTGGACAAAAAATATTACGCTTAAGTTAAAATATCATCTCATATCACCTGGAACGCTAACCTATTCCTCTCACCTTCTCCCCACTAACCATCACCCCTATCCCATTAGCCTCGACCCACGTCAATTATCCTACCGACAAGGTAAGATTGTTTTTGATTATTAAAAAAGTAGGTTTTAAGTGTATTGATTCCATTACTTTGGGAATAAAGACGAGTACTGTATCAACTACGGTACCGTATTACTCCATCTCCAATACTTCATGATTCCCTCATGTAGAATTTAACCTTTCCCAACGACAATATTCTTCTTGTTTTAAGTCATTCTCGCAACAAGCTATTTTCGCACGACTTCACACATGAAACACGAAGAACTCAAATGGATAGAACGCACTTTTACGGTCGATACTCAAACCATGGAGGAATTAGTTTAAACTAAACTAATTCCTCCATGCTCAAACTGTGGGTATTCTGCTGTCAAATAAGATTCTGTGTTATTCCGATCAAAATGCAAAAGGTTTATGCCTCACACAACGAAAGGTCCACTGATTAATCCCAGATAAGAAAGTATAATACATACTCCAAGTATTGAAATACACGCCATCGTGTTGGGATTCAATATTTCGACATCATTATGTCATACACCATGGCGTACTGTATTTCAATACTTGGAGTATGTATTATACTTTTTTATGCCTCAAGAGATGTAGATGTTGATTGTTTCCTTTTTCTTTTATTATTGATCAAAATAATATTCTGTTTCTTTTACATT
>NW_022712725.1:2907237-2914250 GCF_011630105.1 Anneissia japonica
TAATTATAATTACACGCTGACTCATTGCATACGGTATACCACGTGAACTACAATAGTAAGCCTATAAAGCTTTGTGCTTTAAGGTGCGATCGTGCTGAAAACATTAAATGTTGGTCAATGGGGCCTAGAACTAAGACCAGAAGTGAGTTCGCTTTAACTTGTAGTAAGCAAAGCAGGTTGAATAACAACTATAGGAACATATTATTCTCTTTTTGGATCTATTTACCTTTATTATGTTAACGACGCAACATTAAGCAGGCAAATCGAAATTCAAAATACTCTTAAATTATAATTTCTACAAGTTTACAATCAGAGTTGCTTAACTGTGGGCAAAAATAAATATTTTTCTGATATTAACTTACTGTATTTGCTTTCTCGTGACGGTAGATGGGTAAGAATCCTTGTTAGATCTAGGCCTATCCGATATTGCTATGAACCGATAATTGTATGAAATGAACGCGTTAATCGTCGATCAAGCTTTTATCAACTCGCACTTCTGGTTGATTCTATCACTAATCGCGCCGGTAAACGTTCTCGTGTATTGGCTAATTCCAGCCCACTACCGTCATGCACATGCTCAGATATGACAGATTTTTCCTGTTGCAATGACAGCTGTTAGTATTTGAGCTGAAATTTCTCATAGTCATAATAATAAGTATTACATTCGAATACCCCGTATCTTTACAACATACTTCTATACCTTACGATAAGGAAAATTATACGATTAATAAAATCATTAGTTTAAGCGATGTACATTAATTTTTATTCTTATGATTAATTCTCTAATTTAATGTAAATATTTAATTCGATAGGCCTACACTTTAAGTTAATAGGCCTCGTAAAATCAGTAATGTCACTTCTTATTAACTGAGTTTTTGGCCGGATAGTGATTCGTAATTAGGCCTCCTACTACCTTTTTCTTGTGCTGCTGAAACCCCGGTTCATTCAGATTTTTTCGCTTGGATTTCTAAATTCTTCGTTTCTTTATTAGAAATAGGCCTATGTTATAAGCCCATCACATGCTTAAGTTGCTTTGTCTATCTTAATTTTTACGTACAGAAGCAGTTTAAAACAAAATTCTAGTTGTTCGACAGTGCTGATGTCATGACAACTGCATGCAAAAAATGGCCCTATATAAAACGCACACTCCGTATCAAAACGCACTGTAAACGCAAACGGAGACGCAACTGGACAAGAAAGCAGCGATGGGACACACAGGTTTAGCCGACTGAGCTAAGTTTCCCTCATGAATTATCTGTCACTTGAGAGCTAATCGGGACAAGGGACGTTGCATGTCGATACTGGCGCTGCACTGCGGTTGCCACTAACCACTCACTAAATACACTAATTTCTGTGCTCAAAAATTGATAATTTTTATACAAAATTAGCTTAATTTAAAACATTTTTTAATGATTTTTGTGTTGCCATATTCCAGGGAAAAATACATCTTTAAAATATAAAAATGTATAACTGCACAAATAGAAACACACTGCATTTCATCTGGACGAATTGTATTATTTATGAATTTCAGACAGTGATACTATACTGTACTTTCAACCATTCTTCCATGTTGTTTTATTTCCTCCATGGTTCAACCGACAGGGATCAAACACCCACAGGAATCTTCAGACTTAGGTTCAGATCCAGAACAAAAAATCTTTGTCATTGAAAACAAATCATCGACCATGATGTATATACATACAAAATAATTCTTAGTTTACCGGTTATTAGATACTCGAGAAGGATGCTAGTAGGTTCGTCTACTCTTCCTGGAATCTAATATGACTGTGTTGATTGCCAAGGACAGGCATAAAAAAACTTGGACAAAAACAGCCTGAATAAGGTTGAATAAATACGTCTATTTGGGTATGATTGACATTCATGGAGATATTTTTGGATTATGTTCCATCGTATTCCTTTATAATGAGAATTTAAGTACAGTATCGAAATTGATACTTATGTAATTTGATTTGTATTTTGTGAGATATTTGTTAAACACGCCTACCAACCTAGTTGATCATGATAATGTCATTGAAACGTATAAAAATAGGCAGCATTACAGTACGGTGTATTCTCATTTAGTGCTGACAGTAATGTTAGAATAAATTGTGTAAAATGTACAAAGACGATTTTGATCTAGTATAAGGAAAAGAAAAGAAAAGATTTTATTCATCTTTTACCACCCAACAAGTCAATCAACCAGGCAACCAACCAATCAATTAATTAATCAGTCAATCAATCAATCAATCAATCGACCAATCAATCGACCAATCGGTATCAATCAATCGCTTGATCGATCGGTCGGTTGATCAATCGATCAATCGGTATTAACCAATCGCTCGATCGATCGGTCGGTTGATCAATCGACCAATCCGTATCAACCAATCGCTCGATCGATCGGTCGGTTGATCAATCGCTCAATCGCTATCAACCAATCGCTCGATCGATCGATCGGTTGATCAATCGACCAATCGGTATCAACCAATCGCCCGATCGATCGGTAGGGTTGATCAATCGACCAATCGGTATCAACCAATCGCTCGATTGATCGGTCGGGTTGATCAATCGATCAATCGGTACCATCCACTCGTTCGATCGATCGGTCGGGTTGATCAATCGATCAATCGAGCACTCAGAGTCGATCGATTGATTGATTGATTGATTGAACGATTGGTTGATTGAATTGGTTGGCTGGATGGATGGCTACTTGGTCGGGTGGTTACTTGTCTGTTTGGTTGGTTGTTCGGTCAGTCGATTGATTGGTTGAATTATTGATTAATTGACTGATTGACCGACTAACTTGCCAATCGGCCAATCAATAGGTCGATTTACTTTATTCATTAAGTCATAAGCTGCACTAACTGTAATAGGCGATCCGTAATCTATGAATCTTTTTTACTGTTTCCTACAAGAATACTGTGTAATTTCAACAATCAATACTTAGCTCTAAGCCTAGGGGGAAAAAAAGACTAGCAATCAGGATTCTGTCAGCTCAATTAATATTTCGGTGAGTAAAGGAGACAATTTATTAGCACATAAACCTACAAAATATCGCCTTGAAAGAATTCTGTTTTTCTGTGTTCTGTTTCCAGATTAGTTGTACTATATGTGATTTGATAATTGCTAAGTACCGTATTACACTTTGAATTAATGTATGTATTTGCAAAATTCTCTTATTAGCAACTTTAGCCTTCATCATTATTGGCTGTGACATGGTACTGTGTGTGCCGTTAATCTTTACGCGTAGCTATGATGATAATTTGCTGGAGGTGCTGAGTTTTAAAAGTAGGTCTACGTTATGAACAACTTTTAAAATGAAATTTATCTATCAAACATTTGTGTTTCTTCGGAAAGTATCTATCTTGCTTAATATTGTTACATTCCAAGGCCGTAAACTTCAGAAATACACTTCGCAACACGTTCATATCTATAAACGGTGTTTGAAATGATCTAGCTGTACACGATAGCTCGAGAAGCTAGATCTACTTAGGCCACGAAACCATGCATGAAACGAGAAAACCAGTCAATAATATAAGATGGCCTAACTAAAACAAATTGCAACAGAATCGTTTTACAGATATTCTATGTATTCAGAGATGTCAACTAAATACCATACTTAAATATAATTAGTGGAAAATGTTCATGTTTGGGACTATGGATGTAAAACATGAACCACTTCACGTCCCTTCAACAGTGCAAGCTGAAGCAGGCCTATCTAAAAATAGGAGCCGGCCGAGAATGGTTAGCGTGTGGTTCAAATTACCTCGATATTGTGGCATTTCAGCTCCTGTGGAATTGTGTGAACGTGAAGCTAACTATAGATAATGATAACTATAACTGAAAATGAAATCAATTATTATTATTATTATTATTATTATTATTAATATTATTATTATTATTATTATTATTATTACTTTTAATACCTAATAATAACACAGAAATTTAAATCTAAATTTAATAAAAATAAATAATGATTACCTTTACACATCAAGGTGTACCAATAAGTATAATAATAATAATAACAATTTCAATAATAATAATAATAATAAAAATAATAATAATAATAATAATAATATAACTTCATATGCGCACGTATTTAATATCGACTTCAAAATTTCATTTTAACTTTGTTTATAGATGTAAGTAAAATAAAAAAATAACTTTGCCAATAAATTTAGTTGTTCTGCATGAATAAGATGGAAATTATGACAAGAAATACATATTTGGCAGTTATTATTCCCGTTTGAAAATAAATGGATGCGATTTCTCTGCATTTGTTGTTAGGATAGATCAATTTAAAACAGTAGTACTTAATAATCTCACATATTGGTTTCAAGTGTCCCAGTATTGTCATCTGGAGGCACGTATAACTCGTGTCGTCCGTATCACGCAATAAAAGCACGGTTTAAAATAGCATTAAACAAAAGCGTGACTGGAACTATGATGTGGTTATTATTGAACTTAATATCACTTGGATTCTCTAAGTAATTACCCTATATTTACAGGTTAAACAAAATCCCACAATTACAGAAAGCACGCAAACGAACCATTACCGGTATTTGTGTGTGATAATTACAATACAACATTCAAATATAGAATTGTTGAATCAGATAATATATAATTATTCAAATAAAAATAGAAATTTTTGAGTTTTCTGAAATCACATAATCAAGGCTGTGCACTATTTAGTCTGCTTTACTCTCAACCTACATGAATTTGATAAGAAACAGTAAAATAGGAAGGAGTTTGTATCTTGGTGTGAGTAGAAAGTACAAGCGTCGGCTGCCTCCTCTGGGCAGACGGCGTGGGACAATGATGTTGAACGCATGTTGGATATTGCAGCACATTCTAGCGAGTCTGTTAAGGTTCTGTTCAATCACCAAAACGTTGGTGATGGGTAAAGACTCAAAATAATAGAATTTATCAATAAGGCAAGTATCGGGAATAGTTACACTGTCAAAACAGCGCGGAGCATTTAAACACAAAGCTCCACGCAATGTTGTCCCGTTTTTGGTGACACGTTTAAAATCTAAACGTGTTTAGACATAGGCCTAGCTTAATGTATTTAGGATCTTGACGTGTTTAGCATTAAATGTGCTTAGGCATTTGACATCATGATGTCAAATACCTAAGCACATTTAATGCTCAACACGTCAGAAACCTAAACACATTAGGCCTGGTCTAAACACGTTTAGCTTTAAAACGTGTCATCAAAAACGGGACAACATTGCGTGGAGCTTTGTGTGTAAATGCTCCACGCTGTTTTTACAGTGTAGTTACCCTAATAAAAACAATCAGAATCGATGGATACAACAAATTAGAACAAAATACACAATGACCACATAACGCATACAGATCCTTAAACCAAAGCTTATCCTATTAGTCAACAAAGAATTAAATCCATGGATTCCAAAATTAAGAAATAAGTAAAATCTTTAATATGACTATTCATGGACAATTATTTTAACGCTTAGAAATATTGGGGCAAGGCAGCCACATCTTAATTAAATCTTTTAAACTAATTTTAACTGTTTTTAAACTTTTTAAAATCTGTACAACTGCAAAATTCAATTCAAATCATCATTGTAAAAGTTTTTGGTTTTTTCACATTCTAAAGCCTTCTTAAACAAGTCTAATTACTCTTTAATCTGTACATTCGCATGTTATCTTTTATCTGAAGTGCAAGTTATGAAATTGAAAAAAAAAAAGTTAGGACATTTTGAAATTTTCATTGTTAGATTTTAGACATTTTAAAGTTCTTATTATACAACATTATACACTTTTATAGACTTAATGTTTTGTAACTTATTATAATTGGTCGTTTTTCCTTTGTTTCTTTTTTTCTTACTTTTTGATTGTGTAGTTTGAGAATGATTGTGCAATTTGTTTTCGTTGGTAGGGTTTCTGTTGTGTCTAAAGATGAATTTCCAGTATATATTCCGTTATATTTGGACTATAAAGATTTGATTTGATTTGAATGTTTATATATATATATACCGTTTATTTGAATAAACATCCCCTCTAGAGTCTCATTTGGAATAAACGCCTCCCTCGAACAAACCCATGAGATGCTTATTTTTCCTCGAATAAATGCCCCTCTCAAATGACTGTAAACAAGTCTAATGGAAGCAGCATAATTCTCAATACATTCTATTAAGGTTGTACTCCAGTAGAATTACATTTTTTCTAACCTGGTTGGGATTAAAATTTCTTCGCATCACAAATTTCGGCGGTAATTATAATAGTTTTTTTCTGTGGAATAACTACTGCGAAGACACATGTAAATGTTTATTCGAATAAAGATAAAAGTCTTAAAATCAAGATTATTGTAATAACTAGCTTGTAGGCCTATTTCTTTTGTCTCAAATGCTGAAAAAGACTCGATGGTCGAAGTATTCATATTCTGAATAAATTTTGTGTATTCAGTTTACATTAATGCTTTAATTAATGAATTCATCTCATTGCCTTCAGGAACAGACATGGATTACATATTATGCTTTTATTCACATAAGGCAGCACCTAGCTACCAACACTGGCATATCGCATACGTCACAATTGCGTGTATAAAAAGTTCATGTGATTGAAAACATTAACTTTAATAAATCGAGTGTAGAGAGAACAGTCTCTGTCGGTCGGATCAAAGTATGTGGATAACATTAACAAAAATATAAATGGTTTCAAAGAGAGTACATGTATTTTAGAACATAATGATAAACTTCCCTTCAATATTAAATCGAAATATATGAGTATTTTTTAACCTTTTCAATACAATTTAAGTACCGGTAAGTTAATCTCCCTTAGGGCAAATTATTACACCAATTGTAAATGATGATGAGACATAATTATAACATCATTGAACATGAATTAGCCTTCTTGACTCTAATTACCCATTAAAACACTCATGTCATAGTGCGTGAAGTAGGAATGGTATTAACTCCCATCATTCTTGATCTTTCAGGCGAGTTATTGGTATTTCCACTGCTCGCACTTCAATCTCATAATACTTATCCTCG
>NW_022712725.1:2914365-2914699 GCF_011630105.1 Anneissia japonica
AAAAAATGTTGTCGTAAACAAACTGTTGAAACAAAATTTAACCAAATCCGTTAGAACAAAGTAGTTGTTTTGCCTGTAGTGCCCAGCAGTTCTCGTTTCTACTAACTTTCCTCAATTGAAACTTATAGCATTTAAATACAAACCTATCATGATTTAATGTAATAATGTTTAACCAAAATCTAATAACGGTCATTTAACAATTTATTCTAAGAATAAATACAAAACTTTTCTGAAGACATAAACAAAGAAAATGCGTATCACCGTTAAAACATTAAGCAAACAAAAATAGATTAATAACCTAACATGATGATATATATATATATATATATATATA
>NW_022712725.1:2914715-2945630 GCF_011630105.1 Anneissia japonica
ATTATGTATATACATAGTAGCAGCTAATTCCGCATTATAAACCTCATAGATCCTACAGATAACAGTATATGACAAGGTTACTGTTACATCCACTATTATCTATTTGATCAGAAAAAAGAATTACCGACTATGGTACAACTAAAGTAATCTAGTTAAGGATATGCTGCCAAGCAATCGCAAAAAGTACACTCCTTATAGAAATTCCTCCTTATCGACCACAGCATCTACTTCTTCATTCCTACGGTAGGCTAGTAGCGAATTTGGAATCGGATTTTATGCCCGCCTGCCTGAAAGTACCCACATAATGTGAAAGGCAGTATCGAAGCTATTATTAAGTTTAATGAATTGTGTTCGTTATTCCGGATAAATACAACTTTGCTATGGACGTTAATGTATCTACTGCACAGGTACAGCAATTTATGTGGCGTCTCTGTATCAGAATGTTGTACAGTATATTATACAGCAGACTGTATCTTGGAACTTTAGTAGTAACAATAAAAGAATCGGGTATACCAATACCAGGTGGACTCGTTGCTATACAATTCTACCGTGGTAAATAGGCTGATTATTCAACTACAACTACATTATTCGACTCGCAGAATTAGTTCTCAACGGCAAATTTTATCACCAGATATCCGGTATAGATATGAACATAAAATTAGCCCTGACTTTAATTGTCATTTTATGAGATGCCTTGAAAAAGAACAAGGCCTACTAATACAAATTGCGGGAGAAAACCGGACTTAACATTACATTGATGTGTCGGTGAAACCTCATTCATACCTTAAAGAAGCTAGAGATATTTATTAGATTTTGTGTCTACTGACCTGGGAATTTGAAAGTGGACAATTAACAACCACTCCAGTGGTCTTAAAAGTCTTAAACTGGGGGAGGGTGATGGGGGCACGACAATGAAGTGGGGAAGGGGTCGGTGATTAGGTGAGGGGTGCTAGCTCGCAAAAAAAAGTAATTTAAGGTGACTGAACTACTTCAGTGTGATTTTTTTTTGGGGGGGGGCGACTGGAGACCTGCGAGTATTTGCGCACCCCTAGATACGCCACTGCACCCTCCTCAATGCACTGTAAAAAAATAAGCTGATATAGTGTTTTTGTTATTATTTTTTTTGCGATTAAATTCACCCATTATTAAAACTTCTCAAGATAAATAGTTTGCCAATGCTATCTACGATTCTACAAAGCAACTGGCGCCCATGCTTACCTCATCAACTGCGGATCTTCAAAACCTCCATCCTATGATAACGCAATTCAATGCTCTCATAACTCGTCTCTAAAGAATTTGTAAGAATAATTAAGCGAAACAGAATATCATTTTAACATTTCATACTGCTAGATGAATGTGTGTGTACAGATGACGCGCACTAATATAATTCGTCAAAAAAATCAGACGTCTTAGATACTAAACGTACTGTCGATATTATACGACGTGATCCTAGAACGGTTCACTCATTCATGTTCGTTCTGCGTTCTCTACACAACATGCTCGGGCCCCACTACGCCATAGAATTTAGACGAGACAACCAACCAAACTCAACGTTGCCGTATGTGCACAGATGGTTTAATGTGACGTCATTATGTTCTAGATCTTGTCGCGGTCCTACAATCAGGCACTTAAAAAACTGCTTGTTTAATCGGAGGAGAAGCGATTAGAAAAAAAAAACAACCTACCCACCGTCTCAGCTATATATTTTCCCCCTAGCAAAAGAACATAACCATAGGACTCTCAACGCGAATCAAACAAACAGGCCTATTTGCTGCAAGAACTCTATAGTTAATTGTCATTTTAGCAAGTTTATTGATTTTAGGAAATTTGTCATAACATATCGAAAAAAGGAATTGTTGGAATTATGCGCTTAAGAAAAACATCAGGATAATGCAAGAAAGCCTAATTTCTACATTTAGCATAATTGGATTTCATGTTTTTATAGAATGCATATACTGTACTAATCAAAATGATTCAAGGAGTTTATTTTTATTTGCAATAAATAATATCATTTATCAATATTATTACAAGACAATAGTTTCTGTTATCACGATGGGTGATGACGCAGTATTGTCTCAGATGATGATTCAACTCATGGACGATATATATCTCCTTCAGTGTGTACATACAAAAACAACCTAAATTGTAAAGATTGATTTTTGAGTAAACCTAAAGCGAATTAACTCGTTCGCGACCGTCTGAATTCTCTGTACAACACAGATTGGGGCCGGCCACAGTGCGTCCCAGAATTTAGACGACAACAATAATTCAGCGTCCATTAGTATGTGCTTTTATGTGACGTAATTATGTTCTAGTTCTCTTCGTCGAAGTTTAATTGAAGGCCCCCTTTTCGGTGGCAGACATTTCGTAACAAAGACATTGAAAGTTACGACGGTCGTCGGCCGATGTGATTCTATGAAGAAGGCAACACCACGACGCGCCCGCAAACGACCGTTTTAATGACGATCCGTTCCGACTGCCACCGACAATCAGCAGACGGCGTCGCATCGTCTAGCGCCCACAAAGAGGGGAGTTCGATTCGTGAGTGCCCGGCTTAAAAGACCACGATACAAAACCCGTTCTAATGTACTCTCAACAGAAACGAAATCACCGACTTGTTTCAAGATATCTCATCCATAATATTTGTACAAAATGCAACTTAATATTTTATATTGGCGAGACTTATGATCGACCATTTCCCAACAGAACACTTAAGATCTATCAAGTTAGAACAACCAGGTCAGTCTATGGTTCTCGACTCTACATTTAAAAAAAACTATCAACTATTTAAAAAATATCGTAAAGAATGTCCTATCATAAATTTGTCACCTTAACCAACCTCATCTGGAATTATATAATTAAAAAGCGTTTAGATTATGCTTGTAGCCAAAGAATTAACAACATTCTCAAACATAGAACCCAAGAAAAGGTGAATATGTGTTTCATTAAAATTTAATAATGCCAAGCGCTTAGAGGACTTGCTGGCAAATAGCATATAACAGCATTAAGAGCATTGAATGCAAATAATATATTATGACTTCCATGCTATTATTTATCCATTTATATATTTTATATATTGCTTTAATAAATTTTTATGTATTTTATTGATTGCTTATCTTCCTTCTATTTCTCTATTTACTAGTTCGATCAATATAGTTGTGTATATTATATTTGTTCATGTTTACATTCTTATATTGTAAGTATCACATGTACTGTATATTTTTTCATTTTCATTATTTTCAAATTAAGCTACTGTTGCTTCCGAAGCTTAAATATGATTTCAGATGATTTAGTCTCATATGCCTGTAACTTACACAACTTATAGTTATAGTGAAATAATTAGGTCTCATTATAGTAATAACTATAACTTGATTATAGTCAATTTTTCTATTAATTTTTATCAGAATCGCTTATTAAATGGCATGTGTTACGTCCGTTTTATTCCATATATTATTTGCATTCAATGCTCTTAATGCTGTTATATGCTATCTGCCAGCAAGTCCTATAAGCGCTTCACATTATTAAATGTTAATGAAACACATATTCATCTTTTCTTGGGTTCTATGTTTGAGAATGTTGTTAATCTTTTCTGCTTATTATTTATTGAAAATGTATTCTTTTGGGGAGCCTCTTCTGATACAAGCCTCTTGGTTTAGAGATTGTAATTTGCTTTTAATGATTAATTTTATTTAAAAGAGACTCTAGATGCACCTGGTTTTGCTGTTTTTGTTATGTTTTTAGTATGATTCCTTATTACTTAGTTTCACGTTGCTTTGTGAACAATAAATATTGCTTACCATCTCATTTCACTTTCTAGACCCAATATCCCGTTATAGGCCTATGTTGTATATGTTTTAACTCAATTTTACAAATTTATATTGGTCAGTTTATTTACCTTTTTAAAAAACACTTGCTTACGCGTATGTCTATTTATGCACAGTAACTTGATAATGATTAATAACTTTCATCTTATGCAAGATGATAAAAGGTTTTCTGTTGCTTCTTTTTTATTCTGATGTTTGTTTTTGACTTTAGATTTTTGTCATAGGCAGCAAGATAACCACACCCATTATGGCACGCTGTGAACAATGTACTGGCAGGTCTTGCACATTGTATTTCCTCTAAGTATTCTGTCCTTTTTGGACAACTAGTGTCCCACTTTCGATGATACACAGCTTTTGAACTCAGTAAAATTTATCAACGTTTTCGTTAGCACTTTGCACATTGGCTAGAATATGGTACAATACATTAAGATAATACCTACATGGGGGACAAAATGCAAGTGGAATTTATCAAATACAAACTAAAATTAAAACAGAAAAAAGAGTCTCGCCAAACTTGAGAATGAACTATGAACCCGTTTTCTCTGCAGATAAGTTTCCAACAAAATTTATGCTAAATTTTAAGAAAAAGACTCTGTTTACCGAGTTCAGAGTCAAATATAATATTCGCTATCTGTCTCAGACGAGAGTAAATCTTTCAACCTTAAAAAATATGTATTTAATATTTCATAATAAATTAGGAAGTACGAGACAAAGTCACACATTTATATGCCTACTTCTCTCATTTATTTAATACGTTTCCCACCTGCCAGATACATTATTCATAAATTTTAGTTAGGCTCACAGCATTATAACACATATTCCATAGCTGGTGGGCCTTTTGGCAGTTTCTTTTTTATGTTAAAGATAAGATAGCTGTCGATCACTGGATTCTCGTCTCAAACACAATCCCAAACAAAAAATAGGCGGGTTAGGCGGCTCCTTAGACCTAAGATTTAAAATTCAAGAAATGTTTTTGTCTGTAATACATGAAAAAGGAACAGAAAATTGATACTCGGCAATATTTAAAAGTTATAAAAGAAATTTACATAAACACCACATTACACGTTTAATGCCAATAAAAATACAGTATTAAAAAAATATTAAACACTAAAAGAATAAAAAAAAACTGAAGAAACTTTTAAAAGGAAAGATTTTAAAGATCTGTTAAAACTCTGTTAAAACTGTTAAAAATTACACAATAAAATTGAAACCTATAAACTGTAACTTATTAGCATTGAGCTAAGGTTGCTACTTTTGTCCACATAACCAGGTTTTGGAATCTCAATCTGACTGGTTGAAGAAAAGGTTTAAGATGTAATGTTCTATATATGTTTTATTATATATTTTGGTTCATACGTTATATCTTGATTATTTTTTTTTTGTTTTCTATCTTTCTAAGAACACTTTTAGACGATGTTCAAGCACTGTGGATGGTGCTACAAAAATATAAAATTATTTATTTTAAAAAACATAAATAATTAATGCCATTCGAGTCTAGATTAATCTCATAATTAGACGTAGTTTAAACAAAAATAGTAACATTAAAAAATAGAAATTTATAACAAAAATATTTGCTCCAGTTGTAAAGCCGATCTTCCAAGGACTTCAAAAGTGTAGGAAGAGTAAAAATATCGTCGAATGATAGGAAAGGTCCACCATTGCAGTTTAAGACGAGCAACGTCAGTCTTGCCGTACCGCCTCAAGCCCGTGGCCTTGATAGAACTCATAATCACATGAACATTGGCTTCGCGAAGAAACCACTTGGTAGTGAAATCTAGCGTTTAACGGTAGAGTAAGGAAAAATTACACCTTCATGGAAGGAGGTGAAAATATTAGAATGTTAGTAGTACAATAAGTTAAGAAACAATAAGTTAAATCTTTGCTTTGGGAATCTAAAAATCGAATGTTAAATTACAGATTACACGCTCTGCTAACTAGCGAAAGCTCGTGTCTCAAATAAATTCCTTAGTCATAATAAGATGTAACTCGTTTTGTTTGTTTTCATTTGGTTCTAGAGACGAGGGAGCAATATTTTTTACACACGTCATTAATTCAAAGACAAAAATCAATATCATAAACTCATTGGTTATCGGAGTGATGTTTTGGCCTACTAAGGTGTTATATGGTTGACGGATGGGCCCTGGAGCGACTGCCAACTCGTTACTCTATGTACCGTAATTCATTAAGGCGCTCATGTTAATTGATTTTTATAGTGTATTTAATTTTGTAACCAATTTCCATACATTTGTTTTTTTAAACGACGCACGTACTACTTGTCGGTTTGAGTTCTAATGTAAATGGTGAATAATAATAATCTATAAATATCAAGTAAAATGACAATTTAACCATATTGTTATATTTAAAAAGAATTTGGATCCAATATGTAATGTATTCAATATTATTTTATTTATTTTCTATTTTTTATTTATTTTTTTATTTTGTTGGGATTTGGGAATTATAGTGAAACGTTTACTTACTAAACGTATTGTGGAAACATTTCACGATGAATTAATTTTAAATTTTAATACATTTCACTAATGTAATATAAATTTATAATTTGTATCATGCAATTCCTTATTTTAAGTTGAAGAATAAAATAGTATAGTGTAAATTATATAGAGTAATGGCAAGTAGTTTCTTGGTATCAGCAATATACAAATTTCTTTTTATTTAGTTAAGAATTTCAATTTATGATTTGATTATCCCCTACATATTTTGTTTATCTTTAGATGCACCGTTAGGTATTGTCTAACGTGTCCATTTTTATCGAATAGATATTGTATTTTATCGTACTACATACTCAGTACGTTTCCAAAATAGTGATTTTGGTGGGAATCAAACCCACAGTCTCCATATAACTAACCTAGTACCATAACCACTGGACCACCGAGCTTGCATTTAGTGGCTAGTTTTCAATCCGATCCCAAAATAGTAGCGAGTACTGCAATTCTATGTCGATTTCATTTCTCCTATGGAATTTTCTGACGCAAACTCATTGATAATATTTTAAACGGCAAAAACCTAATGATAAAAGCTTTCGACTGTCAAATACCAGAGGCAGTTCCGTGTCCCAATCTGAGAAAACACCAGTACGGTAGTGGAGATCATTGAAGAAATGATACAGATTTTAAATGAATATCTATATTAGGCCTAACACTATCATCCTGTCTTTCAATAATCATAGTAATCATATACTGTATTTTTTGATTTACTTTAATACAGAAAAGTGAGTGTAATGCATATGAGAATTATGACCTGGTCAAATTATTTTCTTATAATGCAAAGGCGTATAATTTCAATATTATTAAATGATGAACGTGTTTCTCCTTCGATTTTCCCTTTAAAATATATTTGGTCGATGTTGTTAATAACAATTAGTGGTTTAGCCAATTAAGGGGAAAGTACTGAATTGGCTTTAAAAAGCTGGTAACCCTTTTCCTGATTAGTCTGTTTTATGAATGAGTGGTAAATACACCTGCTTTTACGTTGATGTTATTTATTACCGCGGTAAAGTACATTAGAAGCAAACGTTCGTAGATTATTCAGATGTTTATGACAATGAATTTTCCGGCTGACAGGTGACAGATTGCAAAAAATTATTAGAAACCGTTTATTATCATATATTTGAAATTATATTATTTTTATCAGTGAGCCTTTATCCCAACTGATGGATTTTTTTTTAGAGAATTTAGAAGCACAACAGCCAATTATCATTTTAATTATATGAAAGTCCTATAGATAGTAGTTAATTATGTATATGGATTGGATTGTCAGTAACAATAAGAGGAGCATCATTATGTTAAGTGTATTGAGAAGCTTTACCAAATTACCGACTAATAAAAGGTAAATTTATCTCAACGGAACCAATGTCAGATTTTGATAATGGCATTCTTTATTTTCAAAATTTGCCATTACAAATAATTCAATCACTTTTTAATGCTATCGAAAAGTCAAAAGTACTTTCCGCCTGAGGACGAGTTCCCCTCTCTTTCATGATATGAGCCAAGTGCATGGGAAAAATAAATCGGTTGGATTTGAGAATACTGATGATTTATTGCCCAATCATGAACTAACATCATCAAAAACAGTTCCATATCGGACGGGCTTAGTAAAAGGCAGTCATTACGGACAAGATATACACACGGCGAATGTATAAATAGGTCGTCACTTCTTAGCAGCAGTCTGTTATGAAATGATATCATTAGCAAGCACTTCGTTATACTTGACAGATTGCGCATGCACATGCCTCCTACAGGGGGTCAGTACATTTGTCCGAAGGTCCTTTGGTCCGAAGAGCCTTTGGTCCGAAGGTCTGTTGGTTCGAAGTAATTAATTCAAATATAGACAAAAATATATTTGAAGAAAACACATGTTCGGGACCACCATGTAGGTCTATATTGGCTAACAACATACAATTATTGCTAGCATGACTTGTCAGCTCAGTTTATGTATATTTTTAAAAAATTATTAGAAATTGAAAAGATTCCAAGCGAATGGAGCGTAAGTATAACTTCCTAATGTTTAAGCAGGAGACAGAAAAGATTTTAATAACAATAGGGGAATTCAAGTTAACTTCCATCCAGTGTTTGGAAAATCTTAACAGATTTATTTACTTATGGCCGATGGGAAACAATTAACTACTTTCTCACTTTTACAAAGTAGACACATTAACAGCGAAAGCATCTGAATAGATAATCTTCTAATATGTAGAAAATACATATATTTTTTCCCCGACGAATTGTGTTTTTTTTTCTACTCTTCTAGTGTGGGGGGGGGGACTGGGGGTAACAAATTTTCTAGGGGGAATTTTTCCCACCCCTGTGCCTCCCTGTAGTGCCGCCACTGCACATTAAAAGCAAATAAAAGAAGCATTAGACATGATTCGTATCATAGTACATTGCGTTTTAATTCATAATACTACTGGTAATAGTTCAACTGAAATTCTCACTGGGAACATCTCCCTATCCACGATCGAGAGAGGAATTTTACAGATGTGAGTTAGCCATATTTTCGTACATTTCGCAAAATAAAGGAAATATATTTATTTTTAAATGGTGAGGCAGCGAAAATGGATGCGGGAGGTGACAAGAATCTAGTATTTATTTATTTTTTTACTTGGCCTTATATGTTTTAGGGAAAATATTTGGAAATATTGTTTTAGAAATGTGATCTTTCTTAATTTACTCAATTAATTGTAAGGAATAGTTTTACTGCCGTATAACCTGCATTCTTGAAAAAAGGTCACTAATTCGAACCAACGGGCCTTCGGACCAATGGAACTTCGGACTAAAGACCCTTCGGACCAACGGGCCTTCGGACCAAAGACCCTTCAGACCAAAGGTACGCACCCTACTACAGTATATACTGTCGCGAAAATTCAAACCGGTCCAAAATATGAAGCTTATGTATTACCAATACTATAAGCCTACCTCCATGGTATTACCAATAATAAATACCGATATTACGCATGTCAACAATAGCAGAAGTAGACCCTATACTGTGCATTTATATGCAAGCGGATTGTGCATATTATGTTGAGGTTCGGCATTTGAAATTGATGTGGAGGTTCGAACGCCTTACGTTCATTTTATGTCTGTGGGCAAGGCAATTTTTCGTTGAAGGGTTTACAAAAGTAGTTCTCTTCTTAGATTTTTAGTTCGATTCATCAACTCATCCATATACATAGGCCTATATATGGGCATTAGAATACTGTTAAAACCTCAAACAATTGATTTATAAATAATCCTTATCTTCCTATATCTGCTTATGAGAAGGATAACTTAAATACAACTTGGATAAGATAACTTACTTAGGTAAACATAGTGTATTACATAGATATAAAATAAAAGACGTAAAATGTTCACAAAGGATAAAAACCCAAAATAATACTGTAATAATTGCTGTACAAATATCAACATCATCATCATTATCATTGTCATCATCATCATCATCACCATCATCATCATCATCATCATCATCATCATCATCATCATCATCATCATCATCATCATCATCATCATCATCATCATCATCATCATCATCATCATCATCATCATCATCATCATCATCATTATCATTATTATTATTATTATTATTATTATTATTATTATTATTATTATTATTATTATTATTATTATCTTTGTAACCATTGCTTTTTGAATCAATAACATCGATGTTCATTATTTAATGAAAGAAACATTTTGCTTCCTGATCCCTCTTAACAAACCAATGCCTCAATTCATTAAATAGCTGGCCATGCTCATTTCTTATATAATGCTACCTGCGAATTACAAGGGACAAACAAAAATATTCGTTTGCGACCCGGTGGTAGCCTACTTACATGGCCTAACCAGGGAACAGTGAAATCTAACCATCCTGGGAAAATATGTCTTCATGTCTGCACAATATATAAACCCAGTAATAATTTCGGCATAAATAGAGCATGCGCCTGGTTTTACAATAGGCCTACATTTATCTTAACCAAATATGTGCATATGCACCTGGTACACTAAATTATTGTTAGTATATTAACATAGTTAACTTACGAGAGAGCAACATAATATTGTATTAAGTTTAACGAACGTGTAAAAGCTCTGAATCATAACGTAGAATGTTGAGTTCCTTTCTAAACTGTTAACATACATGTTCATGCTCATAATTTAATACCGTAGGTATTGCAAGCTTGTCTTGACATAAGTCGCACAATATGCCTACTTTTAATAAATTACTTCAAGAGAAATATCCTAGCAGAGTTTGTTTTGTTGCTTCGGAAGCTTTCGGTATCCTCACAATACCTTTGTCAGCCTTGAAGTGGGGGTAAACCCGTTGTCCGTACATGACCGAATGTAAATATTTCTCATAAATTACAAATGACAGATTAGATAACAGTGTTCCAATTTACTATAAATTACTTTTTGATGTGAATTCTAAGACTTATGCTTTGCAGTAGAGTAAAAGTATTTTTGTATAGATGATAATGAAAATTTTACTCTTTTCGACCTGGAAGAAATATTAAACTTTATTGGACGTGTGTACTGTAACTGTTTCAGCCCTCAAGGCAAATAGCTCCATCTAATAAATTATTCTTTAATAATGCACCTTGTATTTTGTTACAGTCCCTTGTAGACTTATTTTTGCATTTTTAACCTATTAGTTTTACATGCAAATTCTGACAAATGAATTTAATTAATAGGCCTAATTATTTGCTTTTATATGATTATTATAAAATATTCAAGCAAGTTATACTAACATATTCAGACATATTTATTTCGATTTTGATCTAATTTTTATTTATGCTTTATATTTGTCATTTCCTCCTCTGTTTGATTCATTAGAAATATGAAATTCTAATATATTATATTTTGCTCTTTAGGACAAATTAAAACTGTTGACTTCATGTAAGTTAAGCTCCTATCTTCAAGATTTATTAAAATCATTATCATTACAAAGTAAGATTGCCACTTTATATATTGCGTCGTCGTCGGTGAAGAAGAACCAACTAATTTCAATGTTATAAATAGAAATTCAAACCGTTCTTCTTTGATTGAAATGTTAAATTCGTTCATGAAGATTGAAAGAATTGGAGAAAGCGGACAACCTTGTTAAGTACACATTCATTGTTTTGGATAATACATAATTCAATGACATTATGCAGCAATCGCATCTGATATTCAACGATGCCTGATTCCTTATCATCAAAACATTTGATATTGAATATTTTCTTTAATTTTGTAAAGAGTTGTTGATTTCGATGAACCGCTAGGTATTGTCTAACGTGTGTTGCTGACACAAAAGTGCTATCCAATAAATATCTATCTATCTGCAGATTGAATACTTTTAATTTATACCTCTCTGTTTTATTACTTTCATAGGATCTTGTCGCCAAACAGTATAAAAAAAAAACCTCTTGAAAATCTTTTAAAAGTGTAGTTGTGACGTCGTCGTCATGTATGTGCAGATTTAGTGTATACCATAATGTACGTGATTGCATTCGGGTATTCCGAGTTTGCAATAATTTCGACATCTTAACAGTAATTAATCGTATCAATTTCAACTTCGTTTCATCCTTTCAATGTGGTTTTATATTTCTATAGCGTCTACAGTATTTCTACAATAAACATTGTCTAAAATCGCTAAATAATGTATGTCATAGCATGAGACTATTTTTCATCTGATGTCTTTCATACTTTAATTCTACCCTATTAATCTTACTGTAATATCGTATGGGCTGTTTAATGTAAATAAATTTAAAGCTTTATGTCCATGGACAAGCTTTTAAACTACGCAAAGACGTGATCATCTCCTTCTATTACAAAGCACGTCATCTTAGGCCTATGCATCTTACAAGTTTCATGAGAACCAAGTTTATCTGTGATCTGAATAAACCAGTGATGGCATTTGGATTTGGCGACAGAATCAGGGCTAATATATCCCCATGGGGAGCCAATGTCTCCGATAAGAGCGTTGTGGGCGGAGCCAAAGGCAGCCCAGAATATCGTGGTAAGATTTCAAATACTTTTTAATTGGATATTAGAGTCTATTTGTAAAATTGACATAGATTGGAAGCGATAATTAAAACCCAGTTCAATCCTGCCACGCCTTCCTCGCACTAGCGCTACCACGGAATAAACTCCACATGACAAACCCTCTCTTACAAAAATTACATGTTCATATCGCATGATAAAGAAGGGAAGGTCATATGTCATTTGCATCTTTTACAATCATCATTCGTTTCATAGACATGATATTCAAGATTCATTAACTCCATAAACCTAATAGACATGAAGAAATATTTACGACTTACGGGAAATAAAGAGAACGTTGTTAACATATACACACGTTAATAATTCCATTATTAACTACATTCGTTAAAGCTTTGTGAATATCCCTAATGTGTCCGTTCTTTAAACGCAGTCTTTTCATATCCTTGCATAAAGACTGTAAGCAATGTTTAATATTATTCTCACTCAACAGGACAATTGATCCACACATCATTATTAGTTCCCTAACTTTGCGACTATAGAAATACAGTTCTGAATTTGGATGATTGTATTTTTAACTAATCATAGAAAAATTAGTCTACAGCCAATGATAAAAGAATAAATCATTGTTTTAAAAATATATAGGCCTATTCTTTTTTATAAAGATGCCTGTAAGTATTACTGAAATTGGCGCATTTACGTACTTGGATATAAACTAGCTAACTATTCAACGAGTTGGAGGTTGCATATTATGTGTATGATTTTGTGCCTCCGCAATTCTTTTTTAAATAGATTATTATTATTATTTTCATATATATAGGCACCTACAGGACAAATCCTATAACTTGCGAACTAGTTTGGAAAAGTACAATGTTAATACTGTACTGGTTTTCACTCTAAGCCAAACACATCCGAACAAAAATTACTAGATAGGCCTAATAAGTATTTACTACAAATGAAATATCTAAAAATGTCTCAAGTTGATGATTGTATGTCTACTTAAACGCGATTATCCTCGAGCAAAACGCATTAAGTGTGTCGAATAAAATGAACCCACGCAGGCTCATGATTTACGGAGAAGCACTGACAATACACATTGGTAAAAAGAAAAAAAAACACATGAAAATTGAACTGTTTTTGTATATACTTATTTGTATAGGCCTAGTATTTGTGCCTGGAATATCAAGTAGCACCTTACTGCAGATCCCAGGAAAAATTCTACTGTACTCTTTAAAAATGAATACATAATCCATGAAAAAAAAAAGAAACTAAATCTAAAATAGACGAATGGTTTACGATATTGAGGCAGAACATTTGCATCATTATAGTATCGACAAGAAACTTGGGTCTCTGGTTCGAATACTTCAAGCCTGCTCGAACATTAATTCGAAGATTATTGTCAAATGAAGCATTGCAGATTAATCGAAAAAGGGAACCGTTTTGTAATCGCTACTGTACATACAGAGTGAACAGAAAAAAAAAGAATTGTAATAAAATGCACATGAATTTCAACAAATTTCACTTGAGGATTGTAAAATTACAGGATAGAAGTGGGAGGTTGAGAAATACAGATGTCAGGTATGCTCAATTAAAATGCGTTTTATAGTTTAAACCAGTGGTTCCTAAAGTTTTACATTCGCGGATATCTTCTGGACATTATCGATATTTCAACAATAAGATTATAGATAGAAGATGACCAAAGTACAAAATTAAATAGTGGCGAATCCTGAAATCCCCCATTTATTATTAATTTTGTAAAATTTAGAGATACTCATGGTTGATATTCCATCAATATGATTATATATAAAAGATGATTCGCCACGAAGTACAACATTAAACAGCGGTGGATCATGGAATTCGAAATAGAAGGGGGTCTGAAAGTCAATTTTAGAGATAGGGGCCGACACCACGTCAGCCCCACCAAGTTAGGGCTAAGGTACAACATTTTGTTTGTCATGTCACCTCTAAATAGCCGGAAATGGCACCGTAAAATTAAAAAAAATTAATGTATATTTTCTTTTCTCCCGTTTAGTTTTAATTTGGTAAAATTTAGGGCCCCTCCTGATCTTTATTTTAATTTATTCAATATAAAGGTAAAAGCAATATAAGAAAAAACATTCAAAATAAGATGTACATAGAGGATTGCCATTTCATCAAAATTTTTTCACGGACCCCCTGGTGATCCTTTTGACTTGGCGGACCTCCACTGTTATTTTTGGGAACCCCAGGCTGGGAGCCTCTGGTAAACCATAGGCCCTACCACGTTTACGTCAATGTGTTGAAATTGAATTGACAGTGTGAACCAAGAATTATTACAACCGGTACTGTATCTTAGTTGTGCTAAAATACTTTTTTTCTTCTGGAAAACTGTATGTAGTTTTACATACTCCTAATTTGCCTGGCAATTAAATTTAAGAATAAACAATCAGTAAATATGCAAAACTATTTTTTTAAAATTATTATTAACAATATGAACCAAGAATTATTACTATCTCCATGGTGCTAAATTACTTTTTATCTGGAGAAATCAATATTTTATTGCATATTTTTCTAGGCCTAAAGTAAATCATTACTAGTTTTCAATTCCAAATTAAAATTCATGGCAAGTAAGTTCCACAATTAATAACTTTTATGTAGTTTTACATAACCGTTGGCTGGTAACTGAATTTAAGAATAAACATTCTGTAAATTTGCAAAACTATTCTGTTATCAGTTAAGAAAGTATTTGATGCTTTCTATTATCTTTCAATCAGTGTATTAGCTGGGCATTATTATGATACTGCATGATATACAATTATTACTGTAAAATGGGTTCACCTATAATTCAGTATTGTATTCTGTATATGACATTTCGTTCCAGGCATCTAAAACGTATCTCTGGCTGACGCTGTGATAACAACACGCGTGTAGATGTTTTGATGAGATTTTTTGTCTTTTCTGAATTTGCTATTTTTACTTCATTTCATTCTCTAGGGAGGTTAGTGGAGACTGATGTAAACAAGGATACATGAAGTATCATGATAATACCTAATCTTACAGATGATTGATCACATCTAGGTACCGTTACACAGAACCACATTATCAGTGATGGAACAACTCGGAAATACAAAGTCAATACTTTAGGCTTAATGATTTCTTCTCTTCTACTAGAACACACATATCAATTTCTTAACCGTGCTCGGTAATAAGGACAAATGATAATTACAGCAGCGACAGAAATATATCTGTTCTTACCCTACAGCCCCAATTTGTTAGTTTGTATATTTAGTAGTATGGAATGGTGTACTCTCTGGCATAAACTTGTGACAATAACGATAGGTCTTCGTATCTATTGATGCACAATTTGATAGCGTCAGGTCACAGGTGACTTTCCGATTAGTGATGAATTATTTAATTATAATACATATAATGTTCTTATTTCTGCCATTAATGTTATATTTAGGTTTAATTATCCATGTAAGTTCTTCTCCAATATTGGAAAGAAATATAAAGTCTGTCAACCAAAACGAATGGTGTATCATTAAGACGTTGATTGAAGAGATTGAAATGACAAGTTACTTACAGGGAAGCCGGAGGAGTTGTCTCGGCGAAATTTAGTACCGGTTTCTCCTGTCACAAGTTCCAACTAGACATTTCCTTCAAAATATAAATTGAATAACATTTTGTTGAATCCCTTATCGGGGGTGGGGGGGAAGGTCGGATAGTACCGTAAGTTGTGCTTTCAACAGATCAGTTTTATCCGAAGTATGAATGTGCATCGTAGCTGGCATCCCATTTAAAAGCTGCCATTTACGTTAGAATTCCTACAGACTAATTGGACGCTTTTCAGTTTAAAGTGAGTAGTAGTAGCATATACTGTAGTAGATGTGCAGTACCTGCTACTTGAGGATCGGAATCAAGACTACTCACAAGCGCAAGCTCGGTTGTCTAGTGGTTATGACACCAGCTAATTATCTGGAGAACGTGGGTTCAAACCCCACCCGAATCGCTTGCGGATTTTAGAAACGTACTGAGTATTTGGTACGATAAATCGTCAGGTACTGGTACTGGTAGTACGGGCATTTATAACGCGCCTTTTCTTGTGGTGATAAAGCGCATTTCTTTTCCCTGGTTATTGGGTTCACATGCTTGAAGTTTTGCTGCTGGTAATCAGCACAGGAGCAGACAGCCCTTTATGTACCTATTTATATTCCTGGGTGAAGAGAAGCAATGTAGATAAAGTGCCTTGTTCAAGGATACAAGCGAGATGCAGAGGTAGAAATTGAAACCCCGATCTCGAGTTGGAAAACCAAACTGTTCCGGCTGCGTCAAACCGCTTCTGTAAACGGCAAAACATCACTCCTAAAAGATGAGTTTATTAGGCCTATTTAATATAATGCAAAACAGTAAGACCTCGTCGTCACTGCTTTGTATCACAGAAGATAGAGATTTTCGGCCGATCTGGTTCAGGGACTGCCAACTTTAATGTGAACAGAGGTCACAACCATTGTAAATTTAGCATCATGTTATCTAAATTTACTATTATATGCTTAAACACAACATTATAAATATTTTGTTTGTTTCAAAATACGACAATAATGATGATGATGATGATTTTGAAGACGATGAGGAGGCTATTTATGATGATAATGATGATTATCATGACGATGACAATGACGATTCTTTCCATACAACTTTACCGTATCCTGGTTGCCAATTTGATGAAAAATATGCTTAGATTATGCATTGTTTCTATTTGTAGTTTCAGATTTATAACTACAGTGTATCTAAAATCAGTGTTTTATTTATTGGTATATATTTTCTAATATTGCAGACATACTGATAATTTATCACGTCGATTTAGAACGTATGGGATACGCTAGACATTATAATAATTACTGCTACTAATAACCTTTTGACAATACAGTAATCGACATTTCTTAAATTAAAGTAGATACAGAATTAAGGCAGTGGTTGCTGGTTTATACAACCGTATAATACCCGTGGAATATTCATGATAATTTCCAGCCTCTAGTGGAAAGCATTTTGCATTTTCTGAGAAGTGCACGAACTGAAGATTTTAATATAGATATGTATCATGTACCCAAAAGGGAGGAAAAGGGTGGCTTGGATAGATGTGTATAAGAGACAGTATAAAGTCTGTCAACCAAAACGAATGGTGTATCATTAAGACGTTGATTGAAGAGATTGAAATGACAAGTTACTTACAGGGAAGCCGGAGGAGTTGTCTCGGCGAAATTTAGTACCGGTTTCTCCTGTCACAAGTTCCAACTAGACATTTCCTTCAAAATATAAATTGAATAACATTTTGTTTGAAATTATTCAGACGTGGAAAGTTCTATATAATCGGCAAACATTATTAATATCAATGTTACTGTTATTGATGGATTCGATACATACAGTAGTAGGAGAAATGGCACAATTGATTACGAAAATGATCGTATACAAATAGTACTATAACGATACATACTAAAATATATTAGAATCTATATGGCCATTAAAGAGCATAGACCATAAAATAGGGTTAGTAAATAAATCAGATTGTATTTTAAGAACGGAATTACTGATTAAACAAGCACACTTTAACATTAAATAAGCCTAACAATAAATAGGATAACTTAGCGGAGAGTTTCTAGCTAGCCTCCACGATGTTCACATTGAGCATGAGGCTATACCAGTATTGGGTCACGTCCAACGAATGTTCAAAATGTGGAAGTAGGCCAAGGGCGTATCGGTCTTTTACATGGCACGCAACTACTAGATTGAATGAGGAACAGCAAACGTGTTTATTATTCAATAATTCCATTTTCTCTGTCTTACCAGAAACAGATGCTCAACACTGCAATCAGGTAGATTAATTTCTTTCGTTTTGAGTTCTTGGTTGGTTAACTTAGAAGACCTATATTTTCAAAATGCTGATCATATAGCAGAGGTAGACTGTTGCTTGACTGAGTCAAATAATTCGTTGAGCACAGAGTGTGACTAATGATAGGCCTTACATGTTTCTTCACTCTGACATCTGTTAATTGTCTTAGTGGAAGACATCGGCCCGATGAGAGTCTTGAGATTCCATTGATTTGATGGAGTGTCTTATATCAGAATACATTTCATACAAGCGCTAAGTTAAAGAATGGAGGAATAAACTTAACTAAAGCTATTCATTCGTGGTTAAAGTTGCATTGTCAGTCGGCTCAATCCAACACAGTAATGTCGTCCAACGGTATTAAATGTTTACGCTTCTAAGTCATCTGTACATGCTTTAGTGAGTGGACGTGCATCCTTATAAATAGGCCTATTAAAAACAACAATAAGTGGATAAGTTGAATACTTTGGTGGTTAAAATGCTTGCCTTAAAATCAAGATATCCCGCGTTTAAACCCTGTCCAAGCAGGGTTTATTCTCACGATTTAATACAGCTCTATTTCCTAAGCGTCATAAAGAGACTAAAGCATCGTTTTTATCCTGTTATTGGCGAGGTGCAGTACGTACGTGCTGTTAGATGTGAAAGGAATAACAACATAATTGAGAAATAAATAGGCCTAGGCCTATAGCTATTTCTCGAATTCTTTTTGGAGGTGTAATTGTTGCGTTCGGAACATTAAAGGGCTCGGATTGGTAGTAATACATACCAATGCAGTAGTTTGCTCACAATTGACGCTGCGCGTCTTAAACTGTGGTTGTAAAACTTTTCTCTGCTTGGTCCCCTCTTCTCATACTCTTTAATAGGTCTGATTTAGCACCTCCCCCACCCAGAATTAGAGCTAAAACACATCCCTAAAATAAGGTTTCGCTTCTGTTCATACAATATCTTGAAAATCAAATAGTTAGGTATGTCGAAGGAAAACCGAATGTTTTTTTAAAAGATACAGTAGAACCCCTCCTTTTGGACACCCCTATTCAGCGGGTACACCTATCAATTGGAGACTTTTCCGTGAAACGAGGGACAATATATCTTTTAACACTACGGTCGACCCCTATTAAGGGACAACCCTATTAAGGGGACGGGGACACTTTTTGAGTGTGCCAAATGGTCAAATAACACCCTATTAAGGGGACACCTAATTTTTTTTTATCATTGTGTCACAACTACATCAGTCTCAACTCAAAGTAAGAAAAATTCATTTAACTTCATATTTTAACGACTTTTGAGCAATAAACCAGAATTTTCTCCACTGAATCCTTAGAATAAATGTCGGTATAGCCTACTGAATACAGTATAAGCCAATTTTTCAATTTTAACCATGGGGATTTATTTTCCCTTGTTTTTCGTGTACTTTAATATAGGATTCTAATACATATCACAACATCCACCATTAACTCTTAGTCGTTACTCTATTCATGCTACATTCATCCAATAGAAAGTTCAATATTTTAAATAAAAAATGGAATATTTGGTCATAACATTGCATCATGTAATAATATTGGGAACATTTTATTATTATTATTATTATTATTATTATTATTATTATTATTATTTTATTATTTATCATTTATACAGCGCCATTTCTTGTAGATAAAAGTTGCTCCTTTTGCATGGCAAATTGTTGCTATAAATTAGTTCTAATTCTACTTAGCTGATTCCTTATGTCAATAATAATAGCATTATACAGAATGTATGTCAGTTGTATGAAAACATGCCAAAAACCCTATTAAGGGAACACTTTTTCTGGTTCCGAAGGTGTCCCCTTAATAGGGGTTCTACTGTATATTTTTGGCGTCGTGATATATTCTACGCAAGAAGAGCTAGAACAATTTAATTTTGTTTATAAACCACGTTCATCCGGTCGGCAATTAGGTTTGCAAATGAAATTTCCAAAGACAGCCTGTCGTGTTTAGGCATATTACTTCAAGTCAAAAACTGTCAACTGTCTTCGTATATATTCTATAAACAGATTGATGCGCACATGCATTTCAACTATTTTAGTCGTACCATCCTTCCCCGTATAAAAATTCTATTCCATTTTCAAAACTAGTTCGTTTGAGGAAAATGTGCAGTACTGAATTACATGTAAGAGCAACGGAGATGGTGTCATTCTCCAACGTTAGATGTTATTCGGCCAATTTAAAAGTAAATATAGGCCTATAGATTATGTAAAATGATGCAAAATTGCATAAATACCTATATACTTTTATCTTATCATCTCACCACTAAAAATATCCACAAAATATTTTGGAAAATTACAATGATTTAACATTATGGGCCTATAATAGGAAACAACAGAGTCTCAAGAACATTCATGTTCAAACTAAATATAACAATTTGTACCGTAGACATTAATGGATGTTTTGGGTTTCTATATAATTGATGCAAGACGTTTTACACATAGTATTACGGTCTAACGTATTACAAAATAATGTACCGTGATTAGAAAGTTAAAATACATGGAAAATTACAAAAGTTATAGTTAATCACTACAGTAGTAGTTTTTTTTCTCCAAGATGATACGGGTAGACTGAAGAGAATATTTGTTGTATGTTTTATGTATTGACACATAATTACTCCAAAATACGCCGGTAGTAGATTGTATACACTTTTGTATGTCATTATGTATAAATTTTATAATCATACTTCAAAAGCTTTTTGTAATGTGATTTACTCTTATATTTCACTTGATGACTTAGCACCTAAATGCATTCGACCATCAGAAAATGTCAATGTTCTTCAAAACAATACAACGTGTGGACATGATTGCGTAAACTAAAGGAAGATTTATCGAACATTTACGACTTTAAATGTAAGCAACCTGACCTATTGCTATTTTGGTACTAATCACAGTTGTAACGATACGACCTGATTAGACTGTACTAGTAATTCATTCCTATATTTGGAAACTGTTTCTATTATATATATATATATCTGTCTCTTATACACATCTAGATGTGTATAAGAGACAGGTATGGGAGAATGTAGATCCGGCAAACAGAGCCTATTGGCTGCTATGGGACGTATTAGAACTTAATAACGGTGTGCTTTGTAGGCGTTGCGAGTCCGATTGTGGTGAAAATTGTTCCTGGAGAGTAGTGGTACCCCATAACCTAAGAACGAAAATAATCAACGAAGTACATTGGGTTGTTACGAGTGATCTTCTGGGAGTCACTAAGGCATTAGGGAAACTGAAACAGCGATTCTATTGGTCCAAACACCCTCCGATTATCGCTCGTCTGCCTTACCAATCGTCCATGATATCAAGACGCGGGACTTAATTAACTTTGATACATCATATTTATATCTAAGTACATTACTCCATAATATTAATCAATATTCAATACTTGGAAAATTATGCCGACTGAGTCGGTATATAAAGGTAAAATCAAATTTATCTGCTTCAAAATATTTATTATACTAAGTACTCACGAAAATATGTCATCACGAATCACTCAAATGCAATACCATTACCTTCTGCATTGAGACTGCATGTCTAACATGATACAACTACCTACCGGTACCTATGTTCGAAAGTACAGTAGTAGTGATATTTTTATTTTTAAATAAATCAAATAATTGATAGTAAATATCTTTTGTTTGATTTATTTAAAAATAAAATATCTACAAATAAAATTGATCTGTTTAATTATGAAATAATGTATTATACTAGTACTTTCAACCATAATAATAATAATAATAATAATAATAATAATAATAATAATAATAATAATAATACCTCGAATTTATATGGCACCAATTCCAAACAAGATCAAAGGTACAACGTAACCTTTAATCACTCATCATTAATGATTAATGATACATACATACGTGTATTAATACAATGTATGTATTAATACATGTATGAATACAATATTTGTATTAATACAAGTATTAATCATTAATGAAATCTAGGCACTCATATCCAATGGCCGTTAGCTGGAGAAGTGAACTGAGATGTGACGACCGTTTTATTACTATTGTGGGATGATAATGTTAAAAGTATTCCATTAAAAACTATATTTTAAAGCAGATTTATATTTTGTACTGGGTATTTGATATGATACAGTACATTATATAAAATTACAAATAAACTCATATTTAACTATTTTGTTTGCCAAATGTAGCCCTCCAATAATGATTTCATCCTACTCTCTGTTGAAGCTGTATATTTTCAACTACTATCATATTGAGATACAAATAACGTTTTGTGTTCACAACATTATATTGGTTTGGTTTCCATACAATCACTACACGCTATCGCCAACAGCTTTCGGTGATGCTGATTGGTCGGTCGAATCTGGGAGCCTTCCCGATTGGGTCAGGGACTGCTGCGCAGTACAACGATTTGCACTGAAAACACTGTAGCGATTTTAAGGAAACAAACTTAAATGACAAATTAAACATAAAATATTGCATAATGCTTTTCAAGAATTAATCGTCGATGTAGTTTTACTCGGAATTAGTTAAACATCAAAAGAAGAATTCTGACATGCGGATTTATGGGTGACAAATCGATTTACACCATGCGAATCGTTCGTAAAGTAGGTTCAAACGGCATCATCGGTTGAGTCTTGTCCTACTGTTTTTATCCAAAACAGTATGATCAAACGCTAATCCAATCTACTCACCCTAACAGTTTCGACCACTGTAAACTAACTCCTGATTAACTCCTGCTAAATTATCTCCGGTACACTCGCTTCTCACGAAGACGAAGTAACTCCAAACGGCATCCACTTACGCAACTCTCAATAAACAATTAAAAAAAAAACCTCTTTCCGAGCTCCAATATTAAATCAAACCCATGTGAACTTATCAAAACTGATATTAGTTTGCTAAATAATCAAATGTAATTTAAAATATTCAATTCATAATACGTACCTCTATTCCGCTAACATAATCAACTTTAATGTGTCACAGAGTGTTTATAATATCGTACTGTTGAATAACAACTCACAACTAATATTTCTTTTCGTAATACGAGGTTATGAGATTAATGTTAGAGTTGAGACTTTTGAGTGCATAAATCACCGAGTAAGCGTTCACCGGATTAAATGACTTGGGACCGATCGTCGGAAAGTTTATGAATACAAATTTGTTCAAAGTGAAGTTTAAACCTTTTGTGGTATTTTTAATCCAACGTAAACAATTCAAATAAGAGGAATGCACCACATTGTATAAAATATAAGCATATTTTATCAAAGTTTTGACTATCATGTTTAACACTTTGTGCATCTATAATTTTTGTCCTTACTTTTTGCAGAACATTCCCCTGGTCCATACTATACAACTAAACATAGACACTTGGTTAAGCTCCTGGATACATGTTACAAAAAATGTGGATAAACTAAACTATTAAACTGACGCATCTTAAAAAATTCTCTTAAAGAGACAGGTATAATAAAGCCGTTCATACAAAACATACAAAAAAAATTAAAGTTTAAAATTTGGGTCATAAGAAAGACAAAAATCCAAATAGACATTCACGTTAAAATGACAACCAAGATCAAGTTGGAGGAAAAGCATTAGACATACATATATAGGGCTACTAGTATCAAAAGTTCCATATTTTGCCAAAGTCGTATTCGATGTTAACAGAAACAGAAAAAAAAAACCAAATGTTTTAGCCGAATAATGAAAACACATATTTGATATAGCCTACCACTCATCCATCAACCATCTTCCTCAACGGTTTCTTCAGGTTACAAGTCCTTTTTAATAAAAAGTAAAATAATTAATATAGATAAAATTATTAGATTTCATGTAACATATTTTGCTCACCACGTACACACATGAATACGCATAGATATTTATCGAGTTTTATCCGTATATTAACATACCTCGTGACTGAGTGGGAGAACTAACAATTTTTTTTTTCATTCGCATCAATCAGCAAGTAACTCGCAAATTTCAGGATAAACTGCTTTATAAATCAAGTCTACATGAGGCTTAGGAAGTTGTTTTAATAGTGAGAAAAACCTGTCACAGGAATTGAAACCATGACACTGGGATTAGAAGGCAAGCATTGTCACCACTAAGTTATATAACTCTTTATAAGACAATAGCCCAACATGATGTAAAACAAACTGTGATCGGAATAGACATGTAAGTATTTATCACAAACTAAATTAAATATATAACTAGGTCTTTGTCATGATGATTTCTGTACTCTAAATCACAGACCAATATAAATGAAATTGATATAATAAAAAATGATGAAAGAACATCCATTTATCATGTTAATTATTATTAAACACGAACACCATATAACTAGCTCGTATTTATGGAAATTCTCTCTAGTTAAATGACAATGAGAAAACGTAGGCAGATCATTAAATTTATTTGATTCATGATATAATGATAAGAAAAAAGGACAAAGCATAAACGTAAATCATTCACAAAACCATTTAAAATATAATTTATTATATTTCATTATGTACAGGCCTATTATCCCTCACCCCCTTTTTTTTTATTATCACGATCTTCAAAATAGTTTGTCCTCACAGTATTTGTAAATTTTATTTGTATTAATGAGCTAATTGTGGGGAAATATGTTCAATGCCTGGCTCCATTGTCTTTTTTACTATTATCCCTGAAGCAGCATAATCAAAAATACTAAAAATATGCTGATGATTCTTAGCTACAATAAACATAACTAAGAGGATTGTGGTCTTGATAAGACTATAATGAAAACATGCATTAGGTTTTGACACAACAAATGACTATGTCAAGACACATCCAAGCAGCATCTAAAGCAGTCACCTAATGAGCATCAAAAACATACTGTACACCACTTTCTTGCTGACAAACGATGCAACTTGTAATTTGTTTAAGCTCTTATGACTATTAATCTTGACTAATGAAACAAATGTACTCTAAGGACTACCATCTAATTTAACAAACCACACTTCTGTGATAAATTAATCTTGACAGTTGAAACAATACCACCATGCTTCTAACATCACATAGTCTACACTGCCTCCCGGTACAACATACTACGTTCAATTATGGAGAAAACATTATATATTTCCCCCATGGTTCAATGCAGTGTCCATTTTCACATTTTTTTATGGCTTAGCATAACATTCTTACAGGAAAGGTCTAATAAAACATGTTCTAGTCAAGTAGCTGTTCACTGTAATCTACCATCAGCACATCTCTTCTACACTTTCCATCAGGTTAAATCCATACAGTAACAGATATTCTTATATTGGTGCGCCTATACTGTAAAATGCCCTGCTAAATATGTCCACACTTATCTATCATTAAACAGTTTTGAAACCGTTTTAAGAAGTCATCTTCTTAATCAATTTTCTCGTTATTTTTATTCGCCAAATATTTTACTTCAAAAAATTGGGATTGGCTTTGATAATGAACTAATATTTAATTTATTTTTTATGTGATTTATATCATAATATATTGGATTGTATGTAGGACCAATCGTATGTAAGCAAAATATCTACACTGAAATGCTACTGGGTACACCAACAAAACGAAATAGGCCTATATATTTTTTCATTGCAGACCTAACTAGCTTCAAAATACCATTTTGGGGTAAAAAAAAACTGATTGATTTTTTACATACTATAACACCAAAATACAAAATGGATAATGTCTGAATTTTTTTTAATAGGTGTTTTATTTTGTATGTACAGTTTCTGAGAGAGTATCATAATGAAAAGTTTGTTAGCTTAGTATTTTTCGTATTTATTTAATAAAACATGCATTATTAAATTTCGTAAAAAAAAAGTCACAATGTTTTGTGGCAATGTTTTGGTCAAAAAAGTAATATAATGATATGCATCATTCGATAGATTATTTGCTAGATTTCGTATGATGCCAAACATATTCCAATCAAAATAATATTTTTGTGTAAAAAACGTAGAAAATTTGTCTTTCATAGGCCTAAATAAAACATGTTAGTTTTTTATATTTTTTATTTATTTATCATTTTAATTTAGCAAAGAAAGTTATAAAAATAAGTTTTTAGTACGTTTTGGGTTACAACATCAACACAATGAGTCATCATACACATCACTTGATAGATAATTTTAATAGTTTTTTCGTATGGTCTTAGATCCGTATTGATATCTTACTGGCCTCTATTGTCTAAACGGTAAGACACCCACCGAGATAGCGTAAGGTTGCAGGTTCGATTACCTCTTTTTTCATACAAATAAGGAACTTTCGTCTGTTACCGTACGATTTATAACATCATTTTCCAAGATTTTGTGTACTGTATTATTATCTATTTGATTCATACACATTATTTATGTTCCCAGTGCTAAGTACGGTAGCAACTTGATTTGAATATTTTTTGGTATGAGTTACCTGCTGTTACCTAGCTATTACGTAGCAAAAAAATATTTGGCTCCACTATGTTTGAGCCCTTAAGTTGTATAAAAGAGATGGAATAGTGGTCTTAAATCCGTTATGATATCGTACGGGCTTCTATGGTCCATAAACGGTATAAAGCTACCCGAGAGAAAGCGAGAGATTGCGGGTTTGATTCTTACCAGACACCTTTTTCATACAATTACAATGAGGACTTTCGTTGATGAGGAACGATACATTGGTGAGAATATAAAAATTGCTATTTGGCATTATTAAATATGCACAAGAAAATAATCTTCCTAACTTGCTTTTCTTCATTGATTTCGAAAAAGCATTCGATAAAATAAGATGGGAATTTGTTTACTTTGCACTAGACAAATTTGGATTCAAAAATAAATTTATAAATTTGATAAATTACTTTATAAGGATATTTATAGTTGTGTTATATACGATAGGATGCCCTCTATCCCCGTACTTGTTTATACTCTGTGAGTTCCTTGGTAACGCAATTCGTCAAACAGACAAAGTAGAAGGTATATGCTATAATAACTTATAATATCAAATTAAGTCAATTTGCGAACGACACAGTATTTTATATAAAAGATTCCAACTCAATAAAACCCATAATGGACATTTAGATTTGTTTGCTTTATCTTCTGAACTTAAGATAAATTTCAAAATTCCAACCGAAAAAGAAATAATATGGACTAATGAACAAAATATTTTATATTTTGGCATTAATGTTTCAAGTAATTTAGGTAATATATTTAATTTAAGTTTTGAACAAAGATATAAAGATATTGATAGGATATTATATATGTGGAGGCAGAGATCTCTATCTTTATTTGGAAAAAATTACAATCATAAAACCATTGGTTCTGATAATCTTAACGTTTCATTTTTTTTTTCAAATTTACACAACCCAATGATAGGCCTATACAAATAAAAATGTTCAATTTTGTATGAAAACCCCGATAAATCCCGAATAATCGACATTATTGCTCAAAGGAAAGAAATCCGGATCAAACATTCTTCTGATCCGTGGATAAACGGTGACATCCTGGAAAAAAATTAGGGATAATTTATTCCATAAGCTTAAAAAAAGGGTAAATATAATTATGACCTGTTTAACAAACTGTAAATTAAGAAATCAAATCCAAAAGGACATGAAAAAAAGCCAAATCTAAATACTTTAAAAACAAAATCGAAGAAGCTAGCGGAGATAAAAAAAAAAAAAAAAACTCTGGAGGCACCTTGAACATCTGGGATATAATAACAAAAAAGCAAATACGTCAAAGGTTGGACTAAACATCAATGGCTCAACTTGCTTTGACACACACAAAATTGCTTGTCGATCGATTCAACGATTTTTTTCACAAAAATTGCTGCCAGTCTCGTTAGTAAATTGCCAGCTAGTCTCAACATATTTGGTAGTTGATGTGCATCCTTTAGGGACTTTTATGGAAATAGAGGTGTACAACCTGATAAATTCAGACTGAAAACTATTGATGAAGAGTATTGCAAAAAGCTTACAAATTTTAACACGACAAAAAGTACAGGACTTGAAAACATTACCGCACGGTTCCTAAAAGATGGTGCTAGTATATTAAAAATGCCATTAACGCACAATATAAATCTATCCATAACTTCAAATATTGTACCTAGTGATTAAAAACAGGCAAAAATAATAATTATTTTTAAGAAAGGAAGTAAGGCTGAAGTGGGGAATTACAGACCTTAGTTAGTATATTGAACATTGTCTCTAAAATACTGGGAAAAGCTGTGTATTTTCAAATGGAAAAGTATTTGCATGAAAACAATATATTATTTGAACATCAATCGGAATTTAGAAAGCACTTTTCTACTGACTCTTGCCTCATGCACTTGACTGATCACATAAAATTAAATATATCGAATGGCCTTTATACTGGAATGGTACTGCTTGATCTGCGCAAAGCGTTCGGTACGGTTGATCACGCCATCCTATGTGAAAAGTTAAAAGTGATGGACATACAGTCAGTGGAATGGTTCTCTTCTTACCTCACAGAAAGGTGTCAAAAGGTTAATATAAATGGTGTTTCGTCCTCGAAGCTTCCTATTACATGTGGAGTCCCGCAGGGTAGTATTTTGGGGCCCCTTCTTTTTTGTGCTATATTAACGATATGGTCATCAGTGTTGGCCACGGTAGTAAGATTTTATTTTAATGCAGATGATACCGCCATCCTGTATTCTCACAAAGATCCGAAATATATTGCTTATATCCTCAGTGAAGCTTTACAATCATGTAGTTATTAGGTAACTGAAAACAAGCTGTCTCTAAATGTTGAGAAAACTGAATGTATTCTTTTTTGGATCTAAGCCTAAACTGAAAAATGTAAACAACTTTAAGATTAAATGTAAGGACCATTTTATTAAAGCAGTTAAATCCGTCACACATTTAGAGGAACTGGATCAAGCATTGTTCGGGGAAACCACTGCCAATAAAATAATCAGAAACGCAAATGCTAGACTTAAATTTTTGTATCGGCAAAGTAAGTGTCTAAATTTAAAATGCCGTAAATTACTCTGCTCTGCCTTGATACAATGCCACTTTGATTATGCCTCTTCAGCATGGTATCCCGGACTAAGTAAACAAACAAAAAACAAACTTCAAGTTGCCCAAAACAAAATTGCACGATTCATCAAGAACCTGCCTCCTAGATCTCATATCGGTAGAGATCAACTGTTCAGCATTGGGTACCTTAATATTGATAACCGAGTAAAGTTTCTAAGCCTCAGCCATGTACACAAAATAGCCAATGGATACAATGCTCCATATCTATCAGAACATTTATTAGAGTAAATCAATTCCATCAGCATCGAACTAGAGGCTGTATGCACAAATATGTTGTTGCGTCTGTTGAAGGTATTCAATCATCTTCTTTTTCCTTAATGGTATCAAAGATTGGAACAGTCTTCCGATTTCAATACAAAGCATAAATAATTTTAAAAAAAACTTTAAAAGTGCAATAAAAACTCATTTGGGAAATCAGATGCGCGGGTAATATTGCAATTTTTGGGGTGGAACTTTTCTTTAATTCAATAATTTCAACACACCATTCTTAATATAATATAATTTTAATAAAGTAATTATAATTCAAAAGTGCAATAATAATTATAGTAGTAATAATAATGGATTCAACGTTTTTAACTTTAAATTTTCATCATTCCTAACATATTTTAATAATAATAATAATAATAATAATAATAATAATAATAATTAAAAAGTGCAAAAGGAAATCATTACGGTAAAAACTTAAATAATTTATGATGTGCAATGTTTAAAATAAGAGTGTATCATATCTTTTTAATATAACTGTTTTAATGTCCGTAATATTGTTGTATTTTTGTCAATTTTGGCATTTTATTGTTAACTGTTTTATTTTCTTGCGTGGTAAAAATGTTTAATATTTTTTAAGGGTCTCAATGGAAAGAAGTTTTATATATTGTAAAACTTTCTTGGGTTACCCTAGGAATTAATGTCTTATCTTGTTCTTTATCATTTATCTGTTCTTTGTATTTGTTTTATTTTCAAATAATCCATGATTTTAATTTCTGAATAAAATGAAATGAAATGAAAAAAAAACTCTAATATAAGATATATTGTTGAATCACCAATTTGTGAATTTTTCTTAGAAGAAAAAAATTTAATACACATGTTTGTTGTATGCAAAGTAATTAATATTATGTGGAAACAATTACAAGTTGTTATAGAAAAAAATGCTTCAAAATAAAATTGACTTTAAATAAATAAAGCAATATGCTTTGGTGATGAAAGCCATACAAATAATCATGCAATTAACAAATTAATATTTATTACAAAACTATACATTTATAACTGTAAGGGTAATGGACAAATAACCTCACATAAATCATTAAAAAATATATGAGAGGCATAAAATTTCACAGTACATGACATTTAAAAATAGTTAACAGAGTAATGTTAGTAGTTATGTAGGACTGAATTGAAATTGTCTCTTTACATTTTGGTTTAAGTAAAAATACGAATCGATTTTTTTTTTGGTATAGCCATATATTTATAGCAACTTTAAAGGGTTGCTTTATTCTGCTTGTGTTTAATTTGTAATGTAACCAAGCAACGTCATTTGTATTGTTTTATGAAATGCACCTGAAATAATAATTATATATATATATATATATATATATATATTATATATAATTAAAAAATATAGTTAGCAGAGTAATGTAGTTATGTAGTACTTAATTGAAATTGTTTCTTTACATTTTGTTTAAGTAGAAATATGAATCGATTTTTGTTTGTATAGCCATATATGTATAGCAACTTTAAAGGGTC
>NW_022712725.1:2946329-2953114 GCF_011630105.1 Anneissia japonica
TTTTAATAGCGCCCACATTGTATACTATGTATACATTGTTCTATCTATGATCTATGGAGGTATTCCGGAATAAAGTGAACATGAAATGAATGAATATGAAATTATTCATCCTTAATAAGCTGAGTTAAACGCAATTTTTGGATTATATACGTTATACCGAGATGGTGCAAGGAAAGACATTACACACATAACAAACAAACGAAGAAGCAAAAACCAATATTAGTAGTATTACGGAAATTAACAATATCTTAAATTTACATGTTACAGATACAGTATAACGCTAAATAATAAAAGAATTTTTGAGATCAGCAGAAATAAGCCTTCATAGGAATATGTAGGCCTATACATTGTCAATTAAAGCAATCTGAGGTATCTTGTATTCAACACAGAACGCACATTTATGGAAAATCTTTCAGTCTGTACAAGGTATAATGCCACTACGACCAGATCTGGTTAATGCAACACTGATTCGAGATCATAAAGTAAGGTGAATATTTATGAGAATAGAAATTAAAATGGCATTTAATCTTCAAAGAATAGTATATTTAATGTACATATGAAATGTATGGTCCATGATTAAAGTCTACCAGGAAAATCAATATGGCCCTGAAACCTGCGGCTGACAACATGCTCAATGGCGGTACAAGTGAATAGGAAACAGATATCGTTCACTCATTTATTGTTGCAAAGTTTATACAAACAATATGACATCTGAAGTGCTGGATATTTCACCGACTGCCAGTCTGCTGACAAGACGTTTCCGCCGACAGTCAAATTTACGGCATCCCATTCACCGAGAGCGCGTAACAACATTGAGATATGTTATCAAAAATAGAAGTGAGGCTTACCGGTACATATTTACTGTAACATTAAACAAGCTTCAATGCCACATTTAATATTAAATTTATATATAATTTATTGTGAAACAAACTCTCAATATTTTTACAATGCTTAGTGAGCAACATTTTCTGTTAGAAGAATAATGGTGTCGTCATTTCGTAACCAGGTTTCTTGTCAAGATATCTTGTAACCATACATTTTTTACTATTCGGGTTACGAAATATCTGCGGCACAGTTACAAAGAATCCGGTCTACGAAATGTTTGCCACCCTGAGAAGAATGCCTAATAACCAACCGTTCGGCGAATACCAGTATGTCCATGTCTGTTTTCAAAACATATCCGCACAACATTTTAAAATTGTTAAAACATGTCGGCGTATTGTCTGTCGGCGAATTGTCTGTCGGTGAATTGACTATCGGCGAAACCTTTATAAAACGCTTTTCATGACTAGTAAGTATTTCGAGTACTGTATAGTCACTTTGCGAATAAAGCTAAAATATTATGTTTTAATCACTTTAGTTACATCCTTCCTTGCAATAGAGTGCCATTAGCAGCCGCGCATCATAATATTATCATTATCATTATCATCATCAACAACAACCATCACCATCATTAGAATCAACATCATCGTCATCGTAATTACATCATCCTTGTCTTCATTCTCATTATTATTTTCATCACTAATATCGTAGTCATCATCACCATTGTCATTATCTTCATCAATCTTCATCATGGATCATTGTAATTTTCATTGCCATCCTCATTATTGTTATTAATATTATTTAATTATCTTTATTTTATTATATTATTATTTATTATTTATAGCGCACATCCATTTCAGAAATTGCTCAGACGTTTTATTTACTTTGCCATGATGTGAAACCTTCTCCTGATAGAATAGATACGGTAGCTAGTATACTTAAAGCTCTGAATTCAATTAGCTTAATAGGCATCTTATGGTATAGTACATAGGAAACGTTCATTGCATGAATAAATATTCATTTAATCATCATTTATATAATTGTTCCATATTTTGGAATGTTCATTTACTATTATAGAATCATTCGTCGAATAATTCTAGGTCGGTTATACAGCTTTCTTCAGTATATATCTTTTTCTTACTTGGAAAAGAGGAGAATTTTTTAAGAAAAGGAAAGGGAAATTGATTTGCCAAAGTCTAATATCATCAAATTCAGCAATGAGAATTTACATTTCAATGTGTACAACATGATTCTCATAAGTAAGGCTCACTTTTGGCTTTCAATTCTATTGATTCTCAATATTGTTTTAACTAATTTAATTATATATTTTTATATAGTAACTCTTTGATTGCCTTGTTGGAAATCCATTAAAACATGTTGTAGACACTGCTTACCAACTGATAGATATGATTGGTAAATTAGGCCAACCTCCTCCTCTAGCCTACCATATAACCATGGGCGTCGATCGGTTGTGAAAAGTGGGGGGGGGGAACGAATTGCAAAATAAGGAAGTCCTGGTTGGGGGCCAGGGGGACACATAGCGCCCCGGTGGGGGTCCAGGTGGCGAAGCCCCCGGAAGCTCTGGCGTCTATGGCCTTTTATAAGTCGTATGAATTATTTTTTTAAGGAATGAAATTAAAATTTATTTCCACACACTACATTTTCAAAATACAGTGGCGGATCCGGATGGCAGAAATTCGAAAAAAAAGGTGGCGGCCATTTGGGGGACTTTTAAAGATGGAGTGTAGGCCACCTCAGCCCCACCATGTTTGGGGCTAAGGTAAGAAAATTAATGATTATAGCACCTCTAGTTGGCCGGAAATGGCATTCTCAGACCAGAACAATTAAATTAGTAGGCCTAATTTAACTGTTCCCTGCTCACACTTAATTTGAATATAATTTTCCTTTTTCTCCACTTTTACATTTTGAAAAAAAATAGGAAGGGTGGGCCGGCTGGCCCCCTTGAATCTGCCATTGAAATACTTATCATTATTTTTTTCAATTTATCCTGGTGTTCATAATCATGACCACTTATTTCGTACAAACTAACATTCATAAAAATAATGATTTATTATCTACTGAGCTTGTGACGTATTCGAACCATGAAAAGCAAATGATAAACCTCGTTCCTTCGTGGAAAAACAGTCACTCCAATTCTATAGTCCAGTGGTTCTCAACTCATCGCAATAGGGGGCCAAAATACATTTGAAGGCCCAGGAAAAGAGGTGTACTGTGGCGTGTAGCGCCATCGGAGCGCCGCAGGTGCGAGCCGAGAAAGGGTTTGGGAGGGGATGGCCCCCTTCACGAATTAGAAATTGTTTGAAAATAATAAGCCGCTAGACGCTCATACAGGACATCTTGGCCTAAGAAAGTTACCCTTGTGTTTGATAATGCAAAAGTCCAAATGTTATAGGCCTATATCACACAATGGGTCATCTGTAATATTTCTTTGCTGTTTGCCCCGATAGTTTTTCTGATTTGATTGATTAAATCGCTACAATTTGTGGGCAATACATAGACCTAATCGGCAAAATACTGATCTGGAAATACGCACCGCACTTGGAACGAGCACAAGTGAATAGACAAAATTGTTGTTGCTCTTTCCACTCGCTTTGCAAAGTGGGGTTTAAACTATAGAAGATTAGTGGAAAGTGGGGAGGGGGGACAATTGATACAATTTCCCCCCTACTTTGAAATGTGGGGGGACGTGTCCTCCCTGTCCCCCACCGATCGACGTCCATGCATATAACCAATCCCCAAAAAGATGTAAAGGGTGTTCGTTGGATCATTTGGCTAAATTTTCTGACGGGTTTTCCATTTTACAGCAGGGGTTTAAAAGTGATAAACTAAGAAAACCACATATATTGGCCTTTTGTATCCCTGGAACATTATATTAAATATCCATCAGTCTATTCAGTTGTCAAGTTTACGAGGGGTGGTCATTAACAAGGGTCCCACAGTGGGACGCACACAGTCACATTAGGTAATCAATTCTATAGTACAAAAACAAAAATTCCCACAAGTAACGCACATTTTGATTACATCTGCAGCAAATTCATAAACAGGAGGGTTATAAATGTATAAACACAAAATACTGAAACTGTTATTGCTTGGTGCTAGAAGGTTTATTACAGAGCACGGGATGTCAAGGGAACAAGGGAAAATAAAGAGCCATCGAAGCTGAAATAGAATGCTATATCCACTCAATAGTATTGTGGGTTTTTTAAATCTCTGTCTCTTATACACATCTAGATGTGTATAAGAGACAGGTATAGTACATAGGAAACGTTCATTGCATGAATAAATATTCATTTAATCAAAGAAGTGAAATTTGAATACCATGCCAGCACCCAAACCGAAGTATGGGGATACGCCCTCATCGCTGGCTAGGGTTCAATCTAATTGAACTACAGTCAGCACCTGTTGAGTCTCGGCCATCTCGGATGGTATTGTGGGTTTTTAAAATCTAGATTTTAAGGGAAAAATAACCACGCCAAAAGCAGTATTTGGCTCTTCAAACACGCAGTAAATTGAGTTAATGCTGGCAAACTTGGACAACCACAGAAGCAGACTTGAAAGAAATAATTAGCGCATACACAAAAAATTAGTAAAAGGTGGAAAAGTGAGAAAATTAACACCTAGCTCTAGACCACAATGATCATCAGTTAGATATGAATTTCAAATAGAACAATAACACTACAACAACAGCGCTCAGATAATTCGAAGAAACACAGCCGCTAAAATGGTTTAATTACGTCCTCCTAGCACCGAACTATTTTTTTTTTAAATCATTTAAAAAAGAAAGAAACCAAAAGGATGAGTCTAACCGTTGGTCATCCTACAAAGAAAAATTATTTTAAAAAAATATAACAGTCAAATAATTTTTTGAATATGTTTTTTAAAAGTAAAGAAAACATTTTAGTCAAGTAATGATTGGCACAGCCGTAGGCAAACACCGTCATGTTAGATGTTTTTGTGGTATTTGCATTTTACTTGGGACACCACTGTTAAATACGTGTGGGGGTTTTTTTGCGTTCGAGTGTACACTAAGTTAATCAACTGACTGACCAACTGGACTGACTGACTGACCTACTGGAGTGTTATACTTTATGTGGCCTACAAATAATATACAGCCGATAGATGCGTAGTATCATGTATTTAACGTTGAACTAAAAAACAAATTAAAACTATTAAAACTAATTACTCACTTCTAACTGCAATATTCTGTGATGAGGTTATTATTTAATTGTACTTGCTATTATATAATAAAATGTGGGTTTGTATAATACAAACCCACATTTCACTTCTATAAAGTACGGTAGTTTTTTAAGCCTAATATTTAAAATAAATTTAATCTCTAGATAAGTAGGCCTAATATTAAATAATTGTCCCACAAAACGACAAAACTACGTAAAGGTGCGCTTGTGGAGCAAACTGTGTGTTTGTGGCACAATCCTTATAATGCCAAATAAATAGGCCACACATGTGTTCTTACATTGGGTACGGTTGGATACCATAGGCTGTATACTGTGTAATATAAGAAAAGTAAAATTGTACCACAAATTCAAGGCCTATTTAATATTAAAATGGAAACAATAAATAACTACAAACTACTCACCACTAATTGCAAGTTTCCGAGCAATTCTATTTTAGAGCCTTTATAATCTAAAAATCTTAAGAAGATTAGTTGATCAACAACACTTCCTCCTGATAATATTCTATTAAATCTGTGGAGGTTTTAATTGTTACTTTTTGGGGGGGGGGGAGGTGGGTGTATCCTCACTACCAAACACAACAAAAAAATGCTGTAAATATACTAATACAGGAGTTTGTTATTTCTATGCAGATCTCTTGCCAAAATATCATATTTCTCAGAGAAATCTGAAGGAAGTAGAACATGTTCTATTTTTCGGTTCTTTTTCAACTGATTTGTATTCTCCAGAGGACCATAAGCAAGTGTCGCAATAAAATAACAGATTTGGTATTTAAATCTTTGAAACCAAACTACATTTTTATCCCAACTGGATATCGGAAGGGAAAATCTGACGTATGGAGAAAACATCGAAATCAGTTAATATATAAAACACACCTTTGAGAGTTTAAAGTAATAAAATGATATAAGATTCGTTCTGTTCACACAGAAAAGTAAGTGCATCAAACAATTGAATGGAAGACAGTTACTAAAGGAAGTTCAGTCTGTGCGTATTAAGTACGGTATAAAAAAAAGTCGTAACAACATAACTACTCATAAATTAATTTGACTCTTTTTAAGAATTAGCGCTGCATTGTTAGTTGCAAAATGTGTTTACAATAGGCTAAAATAATATAATAATAATAATAATAATAATAATAATAATAATAATATAATAATAATAATAATAATAATAATAATAATAATAATAGTAATAATAATAATGCCATCCTATAAGGCGCTGAGAAAACTGCTCGCGAAGCCATTTCCACGTGCAAAGAGCACCAGCCTTTTCTGTATTTCTTTAAAAAAATGTTAGGCTAGGCCTAACAAACTGCTAAGATATTGGCCTGTTGATGAATAGGTAAAAACACTGTTATTTTTGTTTTTACAACAAACGAGTTCTTATTAGGTGCATAATAATTCGTTACAATGAAAATAACAGTGAAGGCTTGGGTGTCAGGAAGATATGTTGGCTAAAGGCCAGTATTCAATGTGACGAATTTAATCAAAATCGATGCTATTAAAGAAGCCAGACAGCTCTATTAGTATAGACATCACACACTCTAGGGATTGTGTCAGAAAATAATATGCCTGGCGGCGGGTTGTTGTTCGTGAAAAAATAATCTTGAGAGACAACTTCATTCTCCAATCTCCTCTTCGCAAGGCAAGAACCTTAAGCAGGTAAAACAGCTTTCGGGTGATCAAACAAGCTATGTTTTTTACATTGGACTAGGGAACAGCCTATTTCCGTAGCATGCATGCATATATA
>NW_022712725.1:2953273-2967718 GCF_011630105.1 Anneissia japonica
CTCGCCTTGACAGCGAGAGGTCGCAGGTTCGAGTCCCGCCAGATTCATTTTATTACACAATTTCTTTATTCATTTATTTACAGGACTACAATCGTTGAGAGCTATGCTACACGATGTATTATTATGTCCTTTATTTGAACACTGTATTTACCTTTCTCCGATGATTTATGTATATAATTTAACAGTGTTAACGGCTATCTTGATTTATATTTCAGTATATGCAATTATTTGTTTCTAGCCGTAATTATTGTGTAATGGAATGTATCTGGTGGTATTTGAATCTGTTTAACCATGAAGCCTCCGTGGTCTAAAGGTTATGACGCTCGCCTTGACAGCGAGAGGTCGCAGGTTCGAGTCCCGCCAGAGGCATTTTATTACACAATTTCTTTATTCATTTAATTACAAGACTACATTGGTTGAGAGCTTTGCTACACGATGTATTATTATGTCCTTTATTCGAACACTGTATTTACCTTTCTTTGATGATTTATGTATATATATACATATATATATACATACATATATATATATATATATATACTTTGAATAAACAAGGTACCAATTCAAATAATGCTAAAAGCACTTGGTTGTGTTTAAAGATACGAGCAAAGAGTATATTCCTATTTCTAAGTTAATAACATTATGGAATTGCGATCCGTAATCGAACTGCATATTATGCACTAAAACCAAAATGAACTTCGAGACATTAAAGCATTATGTTCATTTAGATAACTACTATAAACTTTTCTGTTCAAATGTTTTCTCAAGTCATCTTGCCTTTACATAACATTAAATCTGATTTAATAAAAATTTCCTTTTTTTCCAATTAAATGTTTCAAAAGAGAGTCACACGAACTACATCACCAAACATTTTTATTAGGGCATCTTTAAATCAATATTGAAACAGAAACACACATATGAAAATACCTCCGGCATTAAACTCTGTGCTAAAAGTACAATGTACAGTAGGCTATATATTATATATACAGTATGTGTATTTTTAACATTTCATAAATAAAAATAGGTAGTTAATTAAAGACACTACTACCTCTGCCATTTATATTGTGACGGTATCTGACATAGGTTATAGAAGTATGTCATTTAAAAAGTGCCCGTATTCTCTTTTATATTTTGGTCGATCTATTATCGGTACGCCTATATTCTGAGATATCGAGAGGAGCAATTCACGTTAACAGATACCTTTATCGTGGCGGATAGTGGATATATTTGAATATGTTTGTTACTTTAGGATACGTGACATCTTCTGGTCATATACGAACAATTTCATATTAATAAGAAGACAAATACCGAAAGGTCCATTTTAGTATTGAAATACACGCCATCGTGTTGGGATTCAATATTTTGACATTAATTATGTCATCATCAGGAATAACAATATTATCCAAGCTTATATGGACAATTACCAAAAATTCCAACACGACGGTGTGCATTTCAATATAACTTAAAGTATGTATTATACTTTCTTAGAAAGACAAATATTTTTTAGGTTTGTTTCTATGTTAGAAACTATGTCCGAAGAAATCGAAACATTATTTATCCTAGAGCTGCTAAAAGATGCAATACACTCAACACATCTGGTGTTCACTAGAACAATGTACAATCTTCTCCTTCCACGCTGGGAATTATTCTTTTTCTGCACTTATCTGTGTACTATTATACCATGTTCCCATTCAGTTCGGATGAGAAGAGAAGCAAAGGAGATATAATGTCCAATTCGACGTAGATATTGATATGACACGTAAGATACAGCCACTTGTATATCCTCTTGGTAAAGATAATGGCATCAACTTATGATTTGGGAAGTAATCAATGTCGTAACGCTTATTCGCTCTCATGCGGCGGTCCGCAGGACCCCGACCCCTAGGGCCCCGGAGGAGCCCTACCCATAGGTTCCTCGATCTAGCACCCTGCCCAGAAAGGACTTGTTGATACATACACAACAACATACAACACCATAATGTGTCTCTGAAATCGACTGTAGGGCATTTATATTCAGTGGCGATTAAAGAGAGTGGGCCCTGTCGGCCCGCCCTACTAAATTTGCCAAAATATTTTTTAATGGAGATAAAAAGAAAATTATATTCAAAATGTTATATCTGTGGAGTGCCATTTCCGGCCATCTAGATGTGTCATGTATTTATAAATGCACTCTCCAAATGTGATAGTCACTCCCTGGCATTTTTATTTCAATTTCCTCGGTTCGCCACTGATATTATATCAATTATTCGTCGTTAAAACATTTATAATAACAATGCAAACATTATTAAAAACGAGCACATCTAACTCCCACACTGGAATTGGCTACCGGGACCCAAAAAGGGCCCATTATCAAAAGGCCATAGGGCCAGCCCCATCCTTACGCCATTGAGTTATCGCTTTATAATAGTGTCAACGTTCGGCAATTGCCGACATAAATGAGGATAGTCGTAAGTGATTAGGCTTAATTGAAATCAAGTAAATACGTCAGTTCAGTGGCCGTCCAGCAGTTTAAAGCAATTCAAAATTATCATAACAAAATAATTTGTTTGAATACCGGTAATAATCGATGAATCAACTCAGCATATTCATGTATATTGTTAATTAAATACAGCTCAGTAGATTTCATCACTGATTTAATCATTCCTATTTCTCAAAAGGCACATCTTGTTTGGCAACGGAAAAAAAAAGTAATCAAGTGTGTGAGCCGAATGGAGGCAGAGCAGCGGTCTGCTATCCTCTTAACATGAAGTCAGGGGTCTAAACTCCTCGCTGTGCATCCGCATATGCCTTGGGAAATTTACTTTATCTATGGCTTTATTAATGTAAAGCGCATACAGCCATTGGCATGACACGACATATTACACCAACATTATTAATTCTATATACAATCATGGATTAGGGCATGTTTATAATTCATCCTAGATTACTGCAGTTCAATCAAAAACTGACGATGATGGCATTTCTAATTCCAGGTTTTCGTGTAGGTATTTGCAGCTCAAACACAGCATAATGAAGCTGCGGTTGGTTAAAAGGGAGAAACATAATGGTACTACTTAAAAAAGAGCCCCTTTCCATAAAAAAAATACGCTTTTGGGTCAATTTGTCCCAAGCACATGACGCTAACTTTAAGATGACCTCGACTCCGTAGGCCTATATAAAAAGCACGTGTTCTGATTTATGATTTTTGTTAAAAGGCGAAAAATTACAAAGCATCAAACCTGCTTTAAAATTACTAAACGGTTATTTATTCTGATTCATTCAACATATGTTGAAACTAACACTACATTTAGATTACATATGGATAACGAAAAATTGATCAATAAATTGTACCATCATAGGCTAATTCAACCCACGGTTGTATTGTTTATGAATTAGAACAAATTACTTTCTATTAATTATCTTATTCATTTTCGTCGATACCGTTATCTAGGGAAAATTAGAACTAAGGAAACTAATAAGAGAGAGAGAGGGGGGAGAAAGAGGGGGAGAGAGATTTCATCACGTAGGCCTAACTATAGATTTAGCTCTATATCGTGCACACTTCTCGAGGAGCGTGATTCTTTTTCCGTAAACCACGTACCGATCGACAGTGAGTTAAAGGAGTTACGTCAGTTGAGGCTCTTCATTAAAAAATAACCACATAAACAATAAAGGACTGTATTCAAAATCAATATTAAATAAAGTATCTTTATTGCTAAAATCTCGGCGCCTTGGACACTATCGCCCTAACCCGTACTTGGATCTTAGGACTATTAGTAACCAAGATTTGTTATAAATTAAATTACACACACTTCATTTGGTTGCAAATCTAAAGCGCATAAAAGTATTTTCAATGTTAATGCCTCTATTACAGTAGGCCTAAACTAAATTACTATGTAGGCAAGTCTACTCATACAAGCCACCAAAACAGCTAATTAGTTAAATCATCCATGATTGTAATCTGTATAGGCCTACTCAATCACAATGGTTATTAATTGTTACCTTTAGTCGACGGCTATTAAAATGAGCAGAATATGTGTCAAAACATAAAAGCCTCAGCAACGCTTGACAGGTATCTGTAAACCTAAAAAACAGACAAATTCACAGGCCTCTGGCCTATAAAATGGAATAGGCCGACTTCCAAGATACAAGACACAGGATTATTTTATTAAAATCTTACAAGTAAAATTCGTTTATCTGATGCTTATACAAATAATTAATGCATAGGGTAGTACAAAATAAGAACAAATATATAAATATATAAAGGCATATACAACAATTTAAACTGAACAGAAATATAGTACAAGTTATTATCTGTCAATGTTAGCGTTGTAGGCCTACAATGAGTTGTGAGAGAACGATTTGTTTAAATCTATTAGTATTGCACTTCGTATACCTTCATGCTGAAGTAATGACGTAAGTAATTTTCTATACGTACTGAACAAGCCAGACCAAAGAAAACATCCTTAAAGACGTGTATACCTACTATCCTACAGTGACCTACCACTAATTTCCTTTAGGCCTACCTAGTGGAGTGTAGGAAGCTAAAATACCTGTTTGTCTACGTCTTTGCAATAAGCACGTATTTCGCTGTGTAATTTGTTAAATTAATTCTTCATGTTTGAAAATTTTCATTTGTTTTTTAAATGTCGTGTCTGAATTTACAGCGTATTTGTGAAGAATTTTATCGAAGTTTGGTCAAGTTGCTTGGCTTCTCCTTTATTAATCTTCAAATCGTGGCCTCACGTCAAAATCTATAAGTAACTGAGTTATTATGATTTATGGTTACGACTTCAATTATCAGACACAGAAATTGGCTAAAACTTTTAATTTAATTTGAGTGTATCGTGAATACATAAAAATTAATTGTATTCATGGTTTTAAGTGTATTGTGAGTAAATGCACATTGTGTTTTTTTAAAGAAATAAAATAAATGTTTATTTAAAATTTAAATTGAATTATATGTGATATGTACGGTGATGGAGATAATGTTGTTCCGTGCTTATTTCCATCTCGTTAGGTTGAAGATCACGTTATTATCTATAGCACACAGTCTTTGGGTAGAAATGTTTAAACTTTGGTCCAACTTGAATATAAAAGTTTATCGTACCATGAAAGTATTAATTGTTCTCCTAATAAATATTCCATACTTCAATGTGCACGTTATTTAGATCTATGTAGCGACATGATTTCATAAATAGAAAGGACGAATGTCTCCTGAATTAACACTCATGCTCTACTATCATGAGGACATGGACAAAAAGCTAAACATATGTAGGCCTAACTAATAATTCCTTGTTAATTCTACTTTCATTATTGCTATTACCTTTATTTCCGCTTCCTTTCATCTTTATTATTATTGATTGTGAACACAATAATAAATTACAATAATAATAATGATGATTTATGATAATAATTATTAGATAATTATATTTATATCTACCACACTCACGATAACACATGTGACAGTACGCTTTACTCGTCTCTGGGTTATTAACCTTACTACAATTATGACGCGTAAAAAATTTAAAAAAAAAACATTGTTGCACGTAAGTTTATCGAATAATCCCCGGGTAATTAAATCTAGTTACTATTATGATACAAATAATGAAAGAAGATAGCAACTCACCAGTGGTCGGCACCTAATTGTTGTAATAAACGCAATATTCCACGTGAAAAGTAGAAACGCACGGATGAGGCTCACGTAGTGTTCTCTACAATAGCTGGCTGACAATTTGATATTTCGCACGAGTGACACAACAGCATGTGGCTCGTCGCGCGCGGAAAACAAGCGGGTAGGAAACAATCCAATAATAATCATTAGTATCTGTGACACTAAAATAGACGATGGCGTATTACAATACTCGTACGCTTGTATCGGGAGCAAAGCATTCGCATAGCTAAGTCTGATTTTGTATTGATGAAAAGATACTGTACATTCATTGGTTCCACCTTGTATCTGATTATACAGGGAATAGATCTGTGATTCCACCCACTGTGCACACGTGAGCAGCGATTCGCCAATATAATATCTAACAGACAATTAAATACAAAATACCAACAAACAATAGAGCTACATAACGACGTAAGGTGATTGGAGCAATATGCGCGTCCTCCTTCGAGATTTTAACCAGCAATTTTCCTTAGGAAGGCAAATACATTATTAAGGTGGGGTGGTTGCGTTTGTCAGAGACCTGCGTCTTATAAGGTGTATTATATAAGGCACGTTATTTAACCGATTTTTTAATCACTATTTTGCATATAATATATATCTAGACGTTTGCTACAGTATATTAAAATGTATTTTCCTACTTAACAAACAATAGTAAATTGACGCTAATATATAATTTCAGACACAGTGTTCATATAAAATGTGTTCTGTTCTTGTAAAAAAAAAAATATCAAGCTTTTGAGAGCACGTTTATTGGTTTTAATTCTGTCAATGCCAATCTTCAATTGTGTTCTTATGTAAAGACATCTTACTAGTATTTAGCACGTCCTCCGAAATGGATGTTAAATCGTTTACCCCTCCGGCAATGCCTCTCTGGCGCGGGAAGGCTAACTAAGCACTCTATTGTGAGAAGTGATAGTTTCCTTTTGCACTGATCAATTGAATACGGATGTGTAACTAGGAGCAGAATATGAAAAGAACAACTCTAGTCAGATACACAAAAAATGAATAAATCACGTGTATATCTGTCTCTTATACACATCTAGATGTGTATAAGAGACAGTAAAATTAAAACGGAACAGTAGAGAAAATCCGATCAGAATGACAAAATAAACTAAGCATCCACTGGAAGGAATCCCAATATCTGCAGACGGATCAGTTTCGGCCTTCCAGGCCTCATCAGTGCAGCTACGGTATAGACGCAAACGAAACGTTCGACCAGCTTAGGTAGGGCCCAAACTAGTCCCACGACCACTAATGATTACAGAGCCAAACCAAGGCAATATATATACACAGCCCAGGTGTGATAATATTAATTTCAACGTTTATTCACAGTTTATATACTGTTTTACAGGTTCAACTCTCACATAAAATCATGAATATGTATATACAGTATAATCAGTTTTGTATGCCTAAATCTAAACCGCATTAGCACAGCCTTTTTTTTCACATACCTTTTTTGTGACGTTTTTGAGACTTGGGACGTTAATGGCGATTAAAGCGGTGGTGTTGTAGCAGGGACGTATCCAGAGGGAGGAAGCCGTGGAAGCCGCGGCTCTCCACCCCCCCCCCTCCCTATTGTACACAGTGTTAAAATTTTAAAGAATTGTTCTTGAGCCAATACAAATAATTTCCTGGGATCACTCAAAATGAATACTTCTAAAATACGTAAATATGCATCAGTACTCGTTATACATAGGCCTAAGCCTACTATAATAATTATAACACATGCCTAAGCGTGATTTTAAAAAATCCATAAATCCCACGCCAAGTCTTTTAAGATACAGAAATGTGATATTGTATGGTTCAGTTTGGTTTTTATGTTGTTGCAATCTTCTTTAAATTTTTGTTTAATAATACTATACTATTAGTACCGGTAATAATAATAATAATAATAATAATAATAATAATAATAATAATAATAATAATAATAATAATAGTAAGAGTAATAGTAATAATCATAATAATAATAATGATGATGATGATGATGATGAGGATGATGATAGTGATAATTGATAGTAATATTAATAATATTAAAATGTGAAGAAAATTTTGCTAAAGGCGAAAATAAAGTTGTGATTTGTTGATGATAATAATTATTATAGTTAAAGTTTAGTGAATTATAGTTAGGCCAAGTTGTCCTGGATATTAAGTAGATCCCTGATAAAGTACATGAGAAATTTGTTGGCATTTCATTTTGACTATGTAATGGTGATGTGATGATGAATTTTACTATGTAAAAGTGTCATTTCCGGCCCTCGAATTTTCTCACCTCAGCCCCAACCATGGTGGCTCAGCCAGGTGGTTGTGAAATCACGGTTTTGAAGTATGTCTATGTAAAGAACATACTCAAAGACAAGGCTTTCAATCTTTGTTTTCTATGGTATATCACACATTAATAAGATCTTTATGGTTGCCGAAAATCCCGGATAAAAGACCATGAGATTTTTTTGGCGCTTCATTTGGAATAATGGTGATGTGATGAAAATGAATTTTACTAAAAGTGTCGTTTCTGGCCATCTAGGGGTACTATTTCCTCACATTTTCGCACCTCAGCTCCAACCATGGTGAGTCTGAGGTGGGTGTCGACTCACAAAATGTCCTCCCCCCTCCATTTTTCAAAACAGATTTGCGCCCTTCCCTGTGTATACTGCATCGAGTCGGCACCTGACCCAGAGTGTCTTATGACTGCTGAGGAGAGGGTGCATACATTTGTTTTTAGGACGTGATCTGGTTTTTCATGCCCACTTTTCGTTATTATGACTATTTTGGATAAGAATTTTTTTTTTTTTAGAAAAAAAAGGGAAATATATTCAAATTTAAGTATGAAAGTGTAATTTCCGGCCATCTAGACGTGGCCTAATCATAAATTGTCTTACCTCAGCCCCAACCATGGTGGGGCTGAGGTGGGTGGTTCCTCAGTCTGTGAAAGTCCCTCCCTGGGACACCGCTCTTTCGAATTCCTGGATCCTGTTGATTTATTATAATTATTGTTACTAATATTTTATTATTTATGATGTATCTAATACAATTTTCACTTTATCCTTTCAAAACTGTCCTTAAAACGTTAAGAGTGCGCTACTTCCTATGGGGGGGGGGGTCCCCCGTTGGGGTCATACGTACCTCGCATAACGGCTCCCCTCCTTTCAAAATCCTGGCTACGTCCCAGTGTGTAGTGATGATGATGATGTTGGTGAGTGGTAGAGATGAAGATCTTGGTTGAAACCTGGCCAGTGTCAGGTTAAACTTAGAGCCAGTTCGCCCTGCTCCCCGAATGACCACCGCAAGGAACGTGTATCTGTTACATGTCGGTACTGGCACTACACTGCAGCAGTAGCGGGTCCCCACGGGCTCAGTCGAAACTTTACAATTTCATTTATCATTTGGCCCGGAAAGAAAAAATAATATTGTAGTCATTATCGTTATATTTACGTGCAGTTTTACAATTATGTCCGTACACGAAATACGCCAGCCATACAAAGTTTTTTTTGGTTTTTTTTCAAATCGGCAAAAAATAATTATAGCGATTGTTCGACACAACTGCTTCTACCTATTCCATTTAAGCATATAATATATAATAAAAGTTTAATTATAATACTAAAAAAACCTCGTATTTTATATTTTGGTAGATTGATTTCACATAGGCCCACTATTCTGCATTTGATAGAGAACTGGAGTTCATCATTAAACGAAAGAGTGGTGGTTGATGGAGAGTCATCTAAATACACAGTCAAGAGTCCCCCAGGATACACAATATAAGGATTTTTTTGCTGTTTCTCATCTATATAATGACTGCCATCCAAACTGAATACAAACATGAGATTATTCGCTGACGAGTGCATTATACCATCAAGATGACATTTCCTGCAAATGTATGAACAATAGTTGCCTATGGGATTCAATGGCAGATGAGTAGCTAATGCTATGGGAGTTTACCCGCGAATCGAAACCTATATATTATTATATATTTTCATGGGAAATCATAATCTGGAAGAAGTAGACATTAATCCATACCTTGGGCGATGAACTCACCTCCAACATGAAATGCAATAGACACATAATTCTGGACGCAAACAAAACTCATCAAAAGAAACCTAGCTTAATAATAATAATAATAATAATAATAATAATAATAATAATAGGGCCTAATAATAATAATAATAATAATTAACTAACCGCTCGACCACTTGACTCGCAAGCTTATCTTGCTCTTGTTCGTCCTTTTTTTATGGAATAATGTCCCACTGTCTAGGATTCTCACCTCTTCACCAAAACAAGAAGACACTAAAGAAGAAGTTCAGATTTTCCTTCAATAACTAAAGCCGTTCAACTAGTGTAACTACAATGATTGAAAACAGTGGCTTATCTAAGAGTATTGAAATTGGTGCTCTTATACACATCTAGATGTGTATAAGAGACAGGCACGAAGATGAAATGGGGGTGGGGTTCGATAATTAGGTGAGCGGGCTAGCTCACAAAATCAGGTGATTTCAGGTGAGTTTTAACTACTTGAGCGTGATTTTTGAGGCGCCTAAGGGTGAAGACGGAGGTATTTCTTTTGGGGCCTACGGCCACGGGCATCACCTAGATACTCTGCTGATTGAGAACCTCAAGTGGGACAGCTTGAGGCAACATAGCCCGTCTCTCTACTATTATAAAGAAATTCATGCTTAGCAACATTTCCCACCTACTCCATTATCCCATTAAAATTATGTCCAGACCAGTGACCAGGCCGGCATACTATAGACAAGTCCAATCTATCCTAGTTTGTTATCAGAACTCACTCTTATATCCAAAAACTCTCTTAGAATGGAATTTCCTTTCTGAGTTAGCTTTGTTTTCAGGCAATAAGACACAATATGCAATACTTATTTTTACCACTTTTTCATTTTTTGATTATTTTTTCATTTATATATTTGTCTCAATGAATAGATCCTGAGGTTGTCTAACTCAGAAGTCACATTCTGGAAAATCCTCAATGCACTTTACAACAAAAAATAACAAGTAGTAAATATATTTTACTTTAACTAAAAACAGTTCCGAAATGCATGTGCACTATTGGGAGTGTCCAGGACAGAACTCCACCCACCGATAACGTCGTCGGTGTCACACCCGAGTACACACAGGCACTCCGTTAGGCAGTATGCTAGAGTCTGGTAGTTTCCACTTCAAAGACGTCACTTTTTAGAAAATATGGATAAATTAAAATATTTGCATGCACCATAAAGTTGTGAGTTAATGCTATGTTAAAATCCCCGTTAACAGCAACATCTTTAATTTTAGCAAGAGGTCACCAGAATACAAGAAAGTGATGAGAACCAGGATAAGGAGATTTAAGTGTTCAACAATACCGGTACTGCAGTACGTAGTTTATGCAGTTAGTTACAATGTTTAGGAAAACAACTTGTATACAGAAGAACGTTTTTACATCAATAAGCAAATTGGCCTATAAAAGCATAAGTGCCAAAGCAACCAATTTGCAAGTGTGACAAATGAACAGATATCAAACGCAGATTTGTTTACAGAAAATATTATTTAACAAGCATCTTAAGACATCTGCATGTATACACCAGCCTTAATAGCAGAATAAATTATATTCACACTATTATCTAAGACAGTTATGAAATAAAGCATCATATTATTATAATTTGATACTTTGTTTATGATTGTCATGATTGCTAAAAGATAATGTATTTTAATTATGATCATCCTGTAACAAACATCTTAAGACATCTGCATGTATACACCAGCCTTAATAGCAGAATAAATTATATTCACACTATGATCTAAGACAGTTATGAAATAAAGCATCATATTATTATAATTTGATACTGTTTATGATTGTCATGATTGCTAAAAGATAATGTACTTTAATTATGATCATCCTCATGTATCAAACTGTCAGATTATCATACATATTACCTATCATCTTGCAATCAAGGTTAGTGTATCTATATATATAATCTATATAAAAACTGTAAACAATAGCATAAATGTGGATTATAACCTCGTCGTTATGCTGAATTGCGCGGTATAGAAACACAGCTTTTAAAGCATTAATCCAAGAAAATTAGATTCTACAAAACAAAATATGAGCTTAAAGGGTCTCGATTTTGCACCGATGTTAAGGTTATAATTATTGGCACTGGCCATTCGATTCTCTGGATAATACCCAATATCTCACAACGTTATTATCTGAATAGGGTATGGATGAGGTTCACAAATAGACCTAAAAAGCACCAGGGATTTACCAAGCGAGCCCTGGTAAAGAAGGGTTTTAACACCAAATTGAGGAGTCTGTGAGAGTAAATCACATATTCGCCCCAACCGGGATTCTAACTTGGAACGTCAGCCGTTATGCAAAATCTAGGCCACTGACTTCCTCTTGGTGAATTTGGATCTGATTGAAAGTAAATATTTCCACTCTCTTTAGGGAAGAACGGTGAGAAAATCGAATGCTCTCGATGTGCTTACATCAGTGTCATTGTATGATTAAAGTTTCAGTACATACGATATATTCCTACTAATTTTAAGAGTTTATACAAGACATCTCAACGCTATACTTTTTAAAACAACTTTTTCGTAAGTAGCATGTTCACCAGATCACCGGTCTATGGGTTTGTAAATCGCTCTGGTCCAAAAGCTCTATATAGAGAGAATTATATTATTTATTAAGACATAACTTTATTGAGTCGAAAAGGCGCTATACATGCACTGTGACATCAAATAGCGTAAACTAATAAACCAGACCTAATACCATGTGCTGATAAGAGTTATGGCCTATGATATTAAACAAAATTAGAGGAAGCTTGTCTAAAATTGTACCTGTGTTTATTTATAGTCAATCTTACTTCAGGTGAATAAAACAATATCTCATAGGCCTATTCTTAGTGAAGTGATTAGGAGGGTTAAGTGTTACGTTAGCATGTGGGATCAGGGAGCAGTCATTATAATGTGTATAAGAGACAGTTTCAGGTGAGTTTTAACTACTTGAGCGTGATTTTTGAGGCGCCTAAGGGTGAAGACGGAGGTATTTCTTTTGGGGCCTACGGCCACGGGCATCACCTAGATACTCTGCTGATTGAGAACCTCAAGTGGGACAGCTTGAGGCAACATAGCCCGTCTCTCTACTATTATAAAGAAATTCATGCTTAGCAACATTTCCCACCTACTCCATTATCCCATTAAAATTATGTCCAGACCAGTGACCAGGCCGGCATACTATAGACAAGTCCAATCTATCCTAGTTTGTTATCAGAACTCACTCTTATATCCAAAAACTCTCTTAGAATGGAATTTCCTTTCTGAGTTAGCTTTGTTTTCAGGCAATAAGACACAATATGCAATACTTATTTTTACCACTTTTTCACCAGATCACCGGTCTATGGGTTTGTAAACCGCTCTGGTCCAAAAGCGCTATATATAGAGAGAATTATATTATTTATTAAGACATAACTTTATTGAGTCGAAAAGGCGCTATACATGCACTGTGACATCAAATATATTTATAGTCAATCTTACTTCAGGTGAATAAAACAATATCTCATAGGCCTATTCTTAGTGAAGTGATTAGGAGTGTTAAGTGTTACGTTAGCATGTGGGATCAGGGAGCAGTCATTATATTATTATTATTATTATTATTATTATTATTATTATTATTATTATTATTATTATTATTATTATTATTATTATTATTATTATTATTATTATCATTATCGTCACCATTACCAATATCATTATCATTATCATTATCTATCATTATTATTAGTAATATAAGAGATATGTTTTCAGTCATGTAAGTTTGTGTGTGTCACGTTTTTGGTGTTTTCGTGTGTTCTTTTTTTGTGTTCGAAATGTCAAAAAAACAAAAAAACGGCTGCACAGGCAATAACAGGGAGTGTTATGTATAACCCGATAAAGAAATGTAAGGAAGAAATTATCAAGTGTTGGTCACGATCCAAATTCGGGTGTGAATTTGAGGGTCACTTAAATTTCTAAGGTCGTGCGTGTTTCTTGTACTCAAAATAATCTCAAAAACAGCTGCACAGGCCTAATTGAAGTTAGAAGGATTGTTAGGTATGACCCAAAGATGGGATGATTAAACATTGGTGACGCTCCGTGATAGGGTGTGGATATGAGAACCATTTAAAGGAAAACGTCTCAGATCAGATATTTCAAAAAATAATCAACTTATCCGAATGAAAAATTCGTGAAAGTTTAACCAAGTTACATGGAAGACATTGTTGGTGATGATCCAAAATTCGGGTGTGAATTTTTGGGGGTTAATTAAAATCCTAAGGTGCTAAACCTAAATATCTCTAAAAACAATTAATGGATTTAAATGAAACTATTTCGATGAATAAATATTTAAACTTTGGTGACCATCCGGAGTAGAGTGTGGATATGAGGACCATTCAAAGGAAAACGTCCCAGTCCCGGTTGGCCCGGTTAATGCTTTTTATTTTATTATTTTTTTTTAATATATTTTTTTTAGGTGGTGGTTGAAAAGTACGGTAAGTGTGTTGTCAAATTTTTTAGTGTCAGTATTTGAAAATAAAATGTTTCAAAACTATATGTTGCTTGGATTATGTGTTCAAAACGTACCGTAACATGTGTAGCGAAAAGTAGGCCGACAGTGAATTTTGGTGAAATCATTTTGGATTACAAAAACTGAAAATGCCCACTCTAAAAAAGAGTCCCCAAAAAAAGTGGAAATAATGGCATTCTTTGAAATGAAAAGTAGGCCTATTTGGGCCAGTTACTGTATGTTTTTGAAGAGGAGCAGAGCATTATTA
>NW_022712725.1:2968684-2973786 GCF_011630105.1 Anneissia japonica
ATTATTATTATTATTATTATTATTATTATCATCATCATTATTAAAATTATTATTATTATTACTTGGTTTTGTGTATTTTAAATTGGGGTTATATCATAAGCTATTTTCTTTATTCTTACTATTATACTGTTTCGATTATTTGATTATATGCACATTTTCTATGTAAATGCATTTTGTATGACCATAATAAACTAAATGTTACTAAGCAGGTTTTAAAAATAACATCATGATTTATTGCAGCTATACATTTGCTAATATTTAATTTACTATGTACTTGAGGAATGAAACAGAAAAAGGGATAGTTTCAGCAATTCAAAGACAGGGCCACATAAGACGAAGTTATTTACTATATAAATCGACATTTCAATGTGCAAAAAAGTAATACGTTAATTATTAAAAATAAAATTGGAACTAAAATGATCGAGTAACCATTGGTGATTAATTTCTTAAGATAAGTAAACTGCATGGATGTACTTAGCAATCGGCAAGTGATTACTATCTTAATAACATATGTTGCAATAACGTGCATGTTTGTAATTTATTTTATTTACATGCATGTGTTGACTTTTATGTCACCCATGTTTTCAAACAGGGGACCGATGCAGAGAAATTTAATTAAACCAAACCAACGAATATTTCAAATAAGCCGGAGGCAAAGATGACGCTCAACTACAGAACAGGGTTAGACATAATAATAATACATACATAATAATAATTTATTAGAATCTTCAATTTTTAAACAGCATGGTATTAAGGGTGTTACATCACTGTCATTATTATTCTGTTATTTCAAGAATTGCAGAGGAACGCAACAACAAATCTACATTGACTTATGTTCATATACAATACGGTAGTTAATATTATAGAGAAGATAAGACAAGCCATAAGTGAGTGAAGAAATCGAAGCCACGATTGCCGAGAGTCAGACATTGGAGAAAGATGAACTCCTTCTATAATGCCTATACTTACAAAGAGAATAAAATTTGCTTTGTAGTTAATGATGTTCGTAGTAAATCGGCGGAAATTAAATTATTTTGATCAGTGTATCATTGAAATTTGATAATGTATTTGATTCTGTAAATGAGTAATTCAAATGATTTTAAGGGCTCTTTCTGGATCTGTTTACAAAAGACCAGTTTTATAATTCCAAGAGGAATTTAATCGGAATAGAAGTAATTTGCCAGCTATATCAAATGGCTCTATGTAGTTATCATTTCTAATAACAACAGAGGTCAATTATGTTTCAAAATAGCTTAAAAATGATATGAACAAAGAGAAATTCAACGCCACGATTATTTATACATCCAATGACTATCTAAAAATCCTTGATATAACTAATTAATAAAAACATTATTGTAGAAATATATGCCTGGATCGCGGTGAACGTAAGATAAACATATAGAAATCCTAATTATACTGTAAATATATTATCAATCTATAATCAAGTGGTAGTTTTGACTAATTTGTTGCTAGTGCTTGGTTATCTATATCACTAAGAATGAATGAAAATTGTATTGTTAAGCTTTTGCGTAATATTTATCGAATTTAATATAATTTATCTTTCATCTGTGACACTGACTAGCTTAGGTATTACTTGTACCTTACAGTAGTCACGTGTGCGTTCGGTATGATTACGTTACCTGTTAAAACCCCTTTTACTGTCGCAGACCTATGGCCAATGTGTTCAAGTCCAGTTTGTCTAGATCTAAATATTTTGGCATTTAAGTGTATTATTTATGTTTAATGTAAAGTTATTTTAATTTTGTAATTTGTATTTGTGTGTCCCATTGGACAAGGAAAACAAGGAAAAGCAATCTAATGAAATTGTTGTATTTTGCCAACAAAGTATCCTATCTGATGTAATTGTTTGGTCGATTAAATGACAACTATAATCTCATCGTATAATGTTATAAATGACAGATAAAAAGATTCTATTACGAATTTTAATACCGTATAAAACTAATTGTCCTCTCAGAGTCTAGTGCATTCAATAGATCATTCAGTTTTACTATTCCAGTTCTATTCGTCCTATTTCAGAACGATTCGTCTCATAAGAAAACGATTGTTGTTATTATAGAAGGTAATTGTATAATACGAAGACTAAAAACAGCGTAATGTGTACAAATGACTACATATTTAAATTCACGCAATCCCAATGGTAGTAACATTAAAATAGTTTTGACAAATGCATCACCAGGGAGTATAAACATCTCACAAAATCATCGTTACCAGGAAAATGGTTCAGTTTCACATCTATAATAACAAGGGAGATGTTCATAAATCATCAGCAGGCAAAGTTAAAGTATCAAGTGATGATGTTTATGAGTTGTATTTCCACTCACATTATTCAAATTGTTGTATATTATTCTTAAGAGGTCATAAAGCGGATAGTTAAAGTCTTTGTACACATTGTACAGTATCTCTTTACCAAAGGAAGTGTGCAATAAAATACAGAACACAGACATGGGCAGATACATTGTAAACGGAAAGAAAAGTGAATCTGCGAGTATGAAATTCAAACCCGGGAACCTCTGCTGTTTTAGCAGCTGCCTTAATCAAAGACAATAGGGCTTTCCTTGGAAGTTCGAATTCGAATGGGAGGAATTTCACAAGTTATACAATATGCGGATACAACACTGGCACTTGATGTACACGCTTTAAACAGAGAAGAATCTTAAACGACAAGACGGGATCTCTTACGAGATACTTTTTATTTATTTAAGAAAACCTCTTTTCTTATGTGAGGGCAGAATATAACAAAAAGCACAATGACGTGGAAAACAATGACTGGAACTCGGTTGAGATATAATAAAAAGCAAAATCTAAAACGTTAAACAAATAATTTAGTGGAAGCGGTGGTCCAGATTCTTAACCTTAAGGTCGAGGTTCGACACCGTCGATGTGCAGGTTGCATGTGCCCTTGAGCAAGGCACTGTAAGTCTATATCCTTCATGTCTCCCTCCACTCAGGAGTAAAAGTAAAGTGGGTAGGCCTACCTAGGAATGTTCGAGTTCCCAAAATGCGCTGATTTATTTCAAGCAGCATAACTCCCTACATAGGCATCGTTCCAATGAATGGAAAAGAAGCACTAGGAGACTTAGTTGTGTAGGGGTGTAGAGCATTATAAATACCGACATAATTGCAATGAACCCTGAATTGTTGTGTATTCATACATTCATTTCACTTTATTTCGGAATACCTCCATAAATAAACAATTATATATACAATGTGGACCCTATTACAAGATACGGTAATAAGTGTATGCTCAAAAACAATATTTAAAAAAAGAGCATTAGAGAAAGGGTAAAAGAAAAAAATACATATATTTTATATAGGATAATAAAGTTATCCAATAAATTTATCCACACAACAAGGCATTCCATCTATCGTTTACCTTAGAGCTATTCAGCATGTACCTACTGCGTCACTTTACTGATGTTTTTACTACTAGTGACTCTTCTACGAAATTGAAAAATACATTTTCTAAGATACTCGTAGAATGAAGGAATTCCTCGAACAACAAACATCCTACTAGCACTACAAAATCTCGGAAAGTTAAATAACATGCGAAAAGCATTATTGTAACAAATCTGTAAAGATCTAATAGTGGTTAGATGTTTATACAGTAACTATTAAAGAGTATGCATTACACAATTTTTGAGCATTTCTTAAACTTACTTCTAAGAACCTTTTTCTCTTATGTATGTGTAGTTAAAACGTTATTATAATTATAATAATTTTCAATTTTAGACTCGGCATGACCGATTCAGAGCATAAGGTTACATTGAACGGGTAGTGTCATATAGTGTGCAAGCCTCGTTGGTGGAATTCTCCGTCCTTGTCTCATGTGTTGAGAAAGCTATGGGTGAGAAATTCAATTTTTACTGACTTAACGTTAATGAATATTATTTGAATTTTTAAAAGGTACTCAATTTGAGAGTGTTAACTATGTTAAAGTGTATTCTTTAACGTGTGCCGTGAATACGGTACGTGTCCTATTGAGTGCACACGATGCACATATGACTAGGGCATTTACTGTATATTACATTACTCTATTATACTTTTTACTTCATATTTGTAATAGGTCTGTATTTCAAGCCGGGCACTCGCTGCGTCCTACGACCATCGCACGACGAATCGTCGCGCGCAGTGAGTACCCTGCTTTAGGTCTACTCTATGATCTCACAAAACTGTCGTTTTGTGAGATCTTAGCAACTATATCGAAAAGGCTGGGCGGGAAGGTCTGTCCTATTCTACGCCTTTTATTTTGATTTTAACATCAATATATATTTGTTACTTGATTATTTTAATTGTCACTCCTTGCCTCATGTTTTTCTTTTAAAATACAAATATGCTACAATGTATATCAATTTCCACAAACTTATACATTAGTTAGTAGTTTGAAAGCTATCGGTGAGAAATTTAATTTTTACTGACTTAATGTTAATGAATATTATTAGCATTTTAAAAGGTTATCAAATTTTGAGAGTGTTAATAGGGTTAAAGTTTTTTTCCTTAACGTGTGATTCAAATGGAAATCCGAAACTGTCATCTCAATAAACTAATTAGCATACAGGCAAATTGAAGTAGTAATAGACTACGACTATACTCAAGAAACATGGAACCAAAATAGAAATATCAATGTTCACCACATACATATAATAAATAAATGAGATATAGGAATAAACAAAAAGAAAAGATGATGTAGTGGTTCAAAGAAAAGAAAAAAGAAGGTCCAGAAAACATTCACCTTACTAATCAAACAAGATATCTCCACATAGGTCTATTAAATTGAAACTGGGACCCAGAGGGATGCGTTCAGTGCCTTGGTGGACCAAACTGGACCCTAGCATACTGCCCTTTCATCTTGCGTTCCGACACCAATAACTTAATAAAATTACAAATACTGCTGTTCTCTTTCTACATGTTTCTCATTTTGTCTAATTTATTTTTTATTCTTATTTATCTATATTTTATTATTTTCTCCTCGTTTTTCTCCTAGTGTTGACGAGATAAACTTATATGATATAAGATAAGATGCACTTAATATTTAATGCTAATTGGTTTCTTATTTGATATGGACATTTTCTGTGTATATATAT